>NW_019385827.1:62765-146597 GCF_000671375.1 Centruroides sculpturatus | reverse complement strand
AGTTAATAACACATTTTAATGTAAATGAATTTTATAAAATACTTCTAAGTTATAGTAAATGTATTAATTTGAAACAAATTAATTTGCATAACAATGATAATTATTGTTAAATAGTCTACAATAACAAATATAAAATTTATAACTATTATTAAGTTATATTTTATATCGTATTTAATTATAAAAACACGTTTTTTTATAGATAATTTCAAAATTAAAAAGCTATACAAAAGTACAGTTTGTATATAAACTTGAATTTTCTATTCATTGTGCAAAATACGAATTTGTAAATATCCTGAAGAATAATCTTTAGAATTTACTGAGTATCCTTCGTATTGAAACAATACTTATTATTTACTGTATTTAATTGACATTGCAATAAGTTCAAATATTTATTTATGTGTTTTAAAATTATAAATAATTTACTAATGAGATGAATTTAGCAAAGTTCAAAATTAATAAAGTATTCTGCAAGTCATATTTTTAATTACTTTTGCGAACATCAATTCAAATATTAAGCAGATTGCAGACATTAAATATCCAAGGCTCATAAATAGCAATAGACTTTTAATATCTTCGATTGATAAAGCTTGGAATTGCGATGACGACGTTAACGATTTCACTGCTTCAAAAGGCAATAATTTTTCTATAATTCCAGCTTCAAACAAGCGAGTTACTCTATTAAAAATTTACTGTTCATAAGTAAAGAAAAATATAAATTGTATTATATAAATAAATATATAAATTTTCTTACATATCGGTTATATTTTTTTTAAATGGAAATTTTTTTCTAATTGGAAAAGCGATCTGCACGGTACGAAGATTATCATTTGAAATGACATATTTATCTATTTCTTCTTTACTGATAAACTGGACCATCACAAATTTGGGATTTATAAAAGCAAATTTTTCTTTACTCATTTTCACAATGGCGTTCGGCATTGTCATTAAATTGTTATTTTCTAGAATATTTTGTTTTAAAGTTCTGATATTTTCAGACTTCGACTGCTGCAATTAATAATTACATCGTCATTTGGAAAGCCATTATTAAGTATAAAAATTCAAAACACTTACCAAGATTTCTTTCCAAGTAGCAAGTCCTTCGTATGTTCCGCATGAGTACTTACCATTACGTACAAAAACGGCAAGTTCCTGAAAATCTCTTGGAAAGGATTCAGTTAAAGGACACGTCATAAATGACATTAATGCTCCGCTGTAACCACATACCAAAACAACAATCGATAACCACCACGTGCCTATCATAAATCTGGATGCAAACCTTTTCATCTTTTCTACGTTTAATCCTAAATGGCATTAAATATATATTTAATTTTCAAATCTTTCGTATCACTATGATTAAAGATTTTCACCTTGCCCCAAAAATGTGCAAAATAAATTCCAAAAAATTCGACAACGTGTCCAACGTTCTCGAGTTTGCACTCCAATGAACTCCTTTCGAAGAACTGTATGTAGGGCCAGACCAAATATTAATACGCTCAGAAATACAGCGATCCATACCTATTTCATCGACGATATAATTACACTTATAGGTAAGTAGGGTTCGATATACATTATAGTTACTTACTTCTAAGGAAACTGGCTTAGATAGAGAATTCCAATCAGAAACCTTATCTGGTACTTTGATGATAAAAACTTCTGGAATGGATGCAAAGACAGACGAAAAGTCCATCGCATGAAAGCGATCGTAGTTTACTTCCATACCAGAAAAACATACATCAGCTTTTTAAAATTACAAACTTAATTATTAAAGACGAAATTGTTTGAAATTTATATTTTAATTTAATATATCAAACGATATTTTTTCTAGTAATAAAATTGTTGTGACCTGTAAAATGATCGTTTGTCTGTTGAATTTTCTTCTTATTGTACTAATAAGTGTGTATTAAAATATAAACAAAACGATAAATTTATAAGAATATAATATAATATACGTTTTGTACAGAACCTTATGTTACATGTAGATTCCGTAAGTTTCAGTCTGTAAAATGAGTTACTTCTTCAATAATAGACGTTTAGTTTATTGCGATAATTATCAATTACAGTACTTTCAGTGGTGTGCCATGGGTGTCAGCCGCCCGGGCCGGAGAAAAATTCCGGCCCCGCCTTATTTAGGTATTTCAATTTAAAAGACCAAGATCCAGTTTTGTCAAAGAACAAGCAATGAAATTCCGTGCTAGTGTAGCGACCTGTTTAAATTAGTTATATTGGATATCAGTGTTGTATATAAACGCGACTGAATTTTACAAGCAAAGAAAAAAAAAAGGTCAACAGGTTTCGCAGGACTTTGTCGGATTAAAAATTACTAGTTCACCTGGACGGTGAGCCGATTACCGGACTGTCCGGATGATAACAATATCGTAGGCGCGATGCAAGTATAAGTTAGGATGTTTCAAACTTTTACAAGATATTATTATTATATATTGTGCAATTTTGCTGCCCCCTAAAAACTGCAGCCCGGGGTGGGCCGCCCCTGCTGAACCCACTACAGTACAACACTGAGTACTTTACTCAAAAAAATAAAGTACTTTATTTATAATTCGATACATTATACTGCTTGTATAAAAAATAAATTTTAAACTATTGTTTCTGATAAAAAAAACATTTAGTGGTTTGTTTAATGGTTATTTTAGATGCTAAGTTATTCTAGATACACGAATTTTATATTTACTTACATGGTAAACAAGTTTTCCTGATATTCCTGTCCAGGTTCCATTTTCATTTATAAATCCTAAATAATAATCTATCGGGTGCACTATAAAATAACTAATTAAATACGATAATTAGAAATATATATAATTAGATATATTACAAAAGATATGAAATGTATTTCGAAGTTCTTTCGATATTTGTTATAAAATAAAATGTAGATTATTGGTTAATAATCTACATTTTATAATTGATGGAATAATAGAATTTAATAGAAAACATGGAAAACTTTCATACGAACTTGATAGTGAAAATCAACATTGCTTATTATTTATTGTATGTTGTGTTATCAACTTTACAAAAACAATACATATTTTCTTTCAATTTATAACTGTTTTGAAATATTTTGTAAAAATGTTCTACAAGTAAAAATAATGTTATTAAGTGTAAAACACGTGACAATAGATAGCTAAAGTATTGCGAACAGATAAAATGTTTTTTAATTGTAAATGACATTAGAATCAACTTACTTAAATTTTAGTTTTTCCTGGATAATGTTAAATAGAGGAAACCATATTCCACCTGTTAGTTTTGTGTTAGTCTCATCAAATTTTATAAATAATGGATGCTGAGAAAAACGTAAAAAGATAGATCAATTATAACATATATAGTGGAATCGGTTGACAAACTTAATCAGTTCCGCGACTCTGTTTATTAACTGAATTGTTCGTTAACCGAAGCAATTTTTCCCATAGAAATTAATGCAAATGCAATTAATCTGTTCTAGTCTCCGAAATTTTTGAGATTTTATTTGTAATATACAGCAGATTTTCTTTGATGAAAATGTAGGAAAATGTAGTATCTATCATTACAGCAACAAACATGTAAACTTTGTTAAATAAAATAGCACTGTACATAGCTTCGTTTTTTGTAGCTGGTAGCAGAAAAGTGGAGATATACGAACCTTAATGCTTAGAAAAAAAATCCCCTCCAAAAAAATAACGGGTAGCACTTCATCAGAAGATTCTTCGAGTCGAATTCTTTTTCAGTAAAAAAGCCCACCAGTGGCTAAGCGGTCTTCGTACCCTGAACACTGGGAGTTCGTTCGTGAGCTCGCACCTCACTAAGACAGGCTGGCCATGTGGAGTTTACCGGGTTTTATCTACGTCTGTAACACCTAAATGAGGGCCACTTTCCCTTAAAAACAACTCCCAGAAGACATTCCCCCTAGGCAGATCGCCCAAGTGTTGCATTGCCATAACTTAACAACCAAGCAAACTTTTTTCGTAAGGAATAAGAAATTGATCTAAAGTTGATTGTCTTAATCTTTTAATCAAAATTATTCTCAAATGCGATAGCGCATTGTCGTTCATATTGCGTTGTCGTTTTCTATTGCCGCTATGACTTTTTTCTTTCTTGGATGCCATATTGATTAAATATATAAATCACAAAACTGAAAAAAGTAGTATAGCACAAACACTCGGAAAAGCAATGCTTAACTCGCTCATGTCTAACAACAAATAAAATTTAACACAAAATACCGTTACGTTCGTTAACCGACACAAAATTTTTGCAAAATAAAAGTTCGTTAACCGATTTGGTCGTTAACCAGGACGTTCGTTAACCAGGGTTCCACTGTATTTATACATATGTATATATATATATATATATATTAAGCAATATTAGTCAGCTTAATCTGTTATTTAACTATCCACTTAATTAGAAAAGCTGTATAAACTAATAAACAAAACTTGTTACGTTCTTCTAATCCGGCTGTTTACCAGACTTCAAAAATTACGCAGAAGTAATTTTAATCTTGATATGTTTTATTTAAATGCATTTCGGATCAAACTTTTTCGTGATCCCTCCACAGTCTGCGAAGTATAAATTTAGTTGTGAATTTACGATTAAATTTTTTTCAAAATATTAAATATAAATAAACAACTTCCCATGTTTACACAAAGAGTAAAATATAATTAAAAGGATATAACATTTTTAGTTCATTACTCTAGAAACCCCATTTAAATGGTTAAATAAATAAATATTATATAGTTATAATATATTTGTAGGGTAAATAAAGGGATACCTGGATTCCAGCTACTCTCCAAACGTTGGAATCGTTCGACATACCTGTTAAAAGTAATTATTAAATTATAAAATAACTTTATAGTTACATCGAGTTAAGTTTTAACATATTGTACTATTTTCGTACATTACAACTGTACAATTAGTGATAATTTGTCAAGTGTTACATAAATTCATGTATAATTATTTCTTTGTCATGTGAGTAATAATAACATAACATCAGGCAGTAGTTTTATTGTAATCTCATCAGTAAAAAACATTTAAATACTGTAATTGGATCATCATTTATAAGAGCATTTAAATAATATATATTTCTGTTATGATACTGTAAATGAAATTATACAGATTCTTAATGATTGAAAGTGAGATAATGTAAATTTTAATATAATTGTTAATAAGTAACATGCGGTAAGAATGTTCCTTATCATCGAAAAATGCCACTTATTGTCGACATATTAATGGATTAACCATCTTTTTCTTGTACTGATTAAAGCAGATCCAGATACACATACTTTTGCAATTATTTTACTTATAAAATTTCGTAAATAACCTAAAAAACTTAGTGTTTTCTTTACTAATAATCTATGCAAAATGTTTTTAAAAACCTCCACACTGAGCAAAATTTTTATGCAAAAATTTCTGGTTGTCTGATACTCAATTAGAATAACCAGTAGTAGTGTAAAATTTCCAGAAAATGCATTGGCTAAAAAGAACTCCCAAAGTGGTACTAAGTAAGTTCACTTGTATCGACTGAGTATACTAAAACTTAGATCATGACTGCATAGCATATTATTAAGAATCTGAATTTTTTACATAAAACTAACATATAGCACTTTGATCACACGGAATAGATACCGATTGTGGCAATTTTCATATTTATGAAATTTAACTACAGTAATACCTCAACTTACGCGAACCCGGAGTTACGCGATTTTCAAATCTCGTTAATTCGTCTTTTGTTTGAGCGCCACGCGACTCTTGATTACTCACTCCCCCACTCTATTGTTCAGCTTACATGTTCGGAAGTGTCGTGCTGAGTCAACATATAGGTACAATTTTTATGTGTTATTTATTTCTGTATTTGTTATATTTACGAAGACTCGAAAGACTTTATGTGGTGATTTCTTGTAACAATCAACGAATCAAGAGACGAGATAATATTAACGAAAACATTTATTATCTTACGTACAAATCAAACTTGGATTTTACAGAAATTAATAAATTACACTCCTGACTTACGCGGTTATTGCTCGGTCCCACCTATCGCATAAGTTCGGGGTATTACTGTATTTGAACTAGTAAACGATTGAATGCAACATTGCTATAAGTAGTATAGATTGGATACACTTTGGGTTATAAAATTAATTAGTATATAAATTTAATATAAAGTAATGAGGCAAATTGAATTATATATCAGAAATAAAGACCGATACATTATAGATTATATTTAATTTGTATAGGAATTTAATATAAAGTAATAATACTAATCGAATTAAAAAATAAAATAAACCTATGACACAACTTAAAATTTTTTGCAAATTGCACTTTCTGCTGTACAGTTCATACCGTGAACAAAGTCCTGTCTACCCGCGTTATGTTCTTTGTTCATTGTAACGAGCTAAGCATGTGACTCCATCAACAATGTGAGTTTTTTTACCTGTAGTTAATATACGATTAGAGATTAAAAAACGATTGGTTGCTAGTTTTTTAAGAAAATATGATTTGCTGTTAGTTTTTAAACAATATATGATTGGTTAGTATTTTATATAAGTTACTTTTTTAGAGAGAATTAGTTTTATATCTAAGCTGTGATTGTGGGGATGTACGGTTTTGTGGTTATGTACGGAGACAATAAAATTTACTCAGCTTCACAAATTCTATACCGAACTTTAGACTCTTGTGTTTCTGCAACTAAAAATTTTTCATTTGATGTTTTTAATAATTTTCAATTTATCATCCGCTATTTCGAAATTAAAGATATTTGGAAAGGAGAAGGAAATAACGGTTTAATAATTGTTGGTGAGGATGGAGAAATTAACGAAGTATGTAATGGATTATACGGTTCGTTCGAACGGTGTGCAGAAGATATGAGAGAAATATGTTTAGAAAATGATAAGAAAACTTTAGTAGTGTTTAAAGAGATAAGTCCAAGAATGAAATATTATAAATTTAAACTTCATAAATTAAAAGTCTTATTTACTGCAAAAGAATTTNACAAAGTTGATTAATATGTATTTAAAACAACCCAGTACTTGTGTAATTGTTGGTCTTTTCCCAATCTGGAAAAACCACATTGGCAAGGAAAATGATTCACAACAAAATTTATAAAAATCCTTCGAAGAAGATTTTATGGTGTTACTCCATATATTTACCGTTTTTTTAAGAAGAAAAAAATATCACATTTATGTACGGCTTACATGAATCTGTTGAAGGATGGGATTTGATAATAATTGATGATCTGATTTACGAACTGTCTCAAAAACAGCATTTTTGTTTATGACACAATCTCATCACTGTGGTATAAATGTGATTTTAATAATGAAAAATTTCTTTTCGAAAAATAAGGTTATGAGAGAGATAAATTTCAGTACACATTATTTCATTTTATTTAATAATAATCGTGATGAGAGTCTGGTGAATTGTTTTGGTCATCGAGCTTTTGCAGGAAAATTTAATTTTTTCATGGATGCATATAAAAAAGCGATAGAAAAAAAATTTGGCTATTTGTTATTAGATTTTCATCCTAAAACAGATAAGTAATTTTCTGTGAGAGATTCTTGATTTCCTGACAAACAAGGTATTTTTGCATTTGCTTATTAATATAATGAAAAACGAAAAGAAAAATTATCATATGCTAGCGCTTTTGGCAAAGACTTTTTTATATGCAAATGGTTGCCGATGTTCGTAAATTACGAAAATATTAAAAATTGTCAGGAAATTAAAAAAAAAAAAAAAAAAAAAAAAAACACGTTCCTTTAAATACCAAGAAAAAATGTTGGTAAATCAGTTGAGTGGATTCCTTCCTCTTCTATTGGCACTGTTATTGTCTATGGCAGGAGGGTTAATCAGTAAAGTAATAGGAAGAAAAATCTAAAGGAAAAACCTTAGTTCCTCCCGAATTACTGATGAGTTATGAAAAGCTTGAATTAAGAATTGGTTCTAATATCGAAGAATTACTCGAGAGTACAAATTTACCTGATGACGATAAAGTCAAATTATTAAGTCAATTGATTTCGAGATATCAGAGAACCGTTGACACTTCTAAAGAACCTGTCAGATTATCGGTCGTATGTAACCAAAATAAAGAGACAGAATCTCAACCGAAAGAAAAAACTGTTGGTGATGAGAAATTTATTGAACAAATAATTTTATCGGTACCTCAATTATATCAAAAATATATGCCACATTTAATCGCTAAGTTAGATTGAAGTCATTACTAATGGAATTTTAAAGGTGAATTAACAATCGATGGAAAACCTGTTATCGAGAGTCATATAGTAGACTTAGTTTCGTATGTAATGAGAAATAGAAAAACTGCATTACTCCTCATTGGTTTTAAAGACATTTTGGATATCTTAAAGAAAATAAATATTCCTAAAGAGTGGATTGGAAACAAAAGTTTGACGACATCACCATAAAAATATTCTATCAATTAACATCGGTCAAAACTTCTGAAGATATTTTCACTTCGTCACTATTTCATCAGTGGAAAAATTCAAAGAAGAAGAGGAAGAAAAACATCGAATGAAAAAACTTTTGAAATCGATATACTATAATCCCGAATCTCCGGCATCTTTTGGTGGTGTGAGTAAATTAGTAAAAAATCAAATTTGCCGCGATCTGTTTTTAAAAAATTGTTGTTATCTCAAGTAACTTATACGCTTCATAAGCCTGTAAGAATTAAATATTCACGACGAAAACTATAAGTTTTTATCGTAACGACTTATGGCAGGCTGATTTAGTTGTATTAAAACAATTTTCTAGATTTATGAATGGAATAAAGTATTTATTAACTGTAATCGATGTATTTACTAAGTATTGCTACGTCGCACCGATAAAAGATAAAAAACCCAATCGGTTTTTAAAGCTTTTCAAACGATTTTTAACAAAAGAAACGTAAAAGTTTGCGTTACAAAAGTCAATCGCTTTGGAAATGGCAAACATCTCTGCCTGAAACACTGAGCACTCCTGGTGCAAGAAAAAAATTTTATGGTGCATTTCTTAATTGCTGATATATACTACAAAAGCGTTGGCGGTGCCTTGTTCGGCTTTTGGCCCATCCGTGTAAACCTGTATAACAGATGTACAGTTACAAGATCCATGTCCTCTTTTAAAAGCAGGGTGTGACAATTCAGCAAAGGATCTACTAACCTCATAACAAGAAGCATCGAGTGAGTAATCCGTGATGGTAATACATTTACCTCGTGTGAGGAGAAACCTGCCGGTGCTATATTGAATCTGCTGGAAGATAGGAAGCTTTCCTGCTAAAATGGGAAGCACAGCATTCGAAAGGGTAATGTAAGATCTGGTCATGCGCAGAAGCGCAAAGCGTTGAACTGTTCTGAGCGTAAGGTGATTGTGAGAGTGGAATGCCGTTTCACCCCACATAGCAGATGCATAACATTTAATAAGCACAAACACACAATCGTATATGGCATTCATAGCCTTGTATGCAAGTCCCCAGCTGTTTCTGGCCACACGTAAAAGATCATTGAAAATGAGGTTAGTCTTATTTGTGATGTGGGAAATGTGACTCTTTCAAGTAAGTGTATAATCGAAGATCACACCAAGAAATGTAATTTGTTGTTCTATTTTGATGGCGGTATTTCCGAGGCGAACACATGGTACACACTTGTAGAGAATTGCTGACCTGGAGGTAAAAAACACAATACCCTTCATGTTAATTGCGTTGAATATTAGTATATTTTTGTTGCCCCATTCATTAACTCTCGTAAAAATATCACTGGCAGCATTTTCAATCATTCGTCTAGAGTTAGCAGGAAAGACAAGAAAGGCGTCATCAGCGTAAGCAAAAATTTGGCACCGATGTCCAAAGTCAAAACAAAAAAAGCTGTCAAAAATAATAATCCAGAACAGGGGACCACAGACCGAACACTGTGGACACCCCCGCTGTAGTTTTTTCGAGAAAATCCACGCTAGTATAATGATAATAGATAATTTTGAATTATATGGATAGATTTTAAACTTTTATTAACAATTATGCCAATATTGATCATTGATAATATCGTTATATTTCTTATTCAACCACATATTTACTGAAATAAATTATAGGATTTTGACAGGCAATTGAAATATTTCTGATATTTAATTTAAAACATTCATTTTAATGTACAATACAAAATGTCAAGATATAGATCCGCTTACCACTGCTAAGGATGCAATTTGTATGCATTCTTAACAGCATTTCATGCAGGTCTATCAGGAATCCATTCATTCAATTTCTCAAAAACAAGCAATAATAAATTTTAATTAATCTATAAGTTAGTGGAATTTATTAAAGTTTACTACTTGCAGCTGCGTTATATACTTGCTGACATAGACATTGCAATATTAAACATCATATACTTATTAAATAAGCATATGAGTATATAAAATTTTTTTATTAAAAACTTCGTAATCAATCCGATCCCAACATTCAACTTTATTTTACATCTCACAATTAACAATACAATACATTTCTTGTTTAAAAATTTTACGGTAATTTTTATTATTGGTATGAAAATTTGTTTTTGTATATTATTGTTACATTTGTAATAATATACAAAAAGTATGTTTACTTATGACCGAAAATGCTCAATCAGGAGAACTGACAGAAAGATTTTAAATATTACATCTTACATTTTTTGCAAAACGAAAATTAAGACAAATTCAAAAAACATTTCGAAGAGATTATTGCATTTACGAAATGTGTAAGCTAATTTAACTCTTTAAGCAAAATAATTTTTGTTTTTATTATATATTTGTTTATTTAATAGTTGTTACACTAAGCATATAAAGTACTTTTGTGAAGACATTTGGTTTAGTTTTTTCTATTTGTAGAACCGTTCAAATATATTATGGGAGCATTTGCAATTTGTAGACTTTTGTGGTATTTTGTTTACTATTTTTTAACATTTTTAAAATTAACATGATGTTAAATGTGAACTTTTGCATATAATGACAAACACTTATTTTTTGTTTAATATATGAACTAAATTATATATTAGTGACTTGTTGTCTAGAAATAGATAAATAATTCTTTATTTAAATACAATAAATTTTAATAATGGATGGAGTGATAAATTCATTATTGTTTTTATTTTTCATAATTTAATTTAAACTAGTTTTTCATACATTTATTCTACAACTGTAACCACTTAAAATATTAATATATGTTTCTTATAACTCTTGTGAAAAAAGACCAGAACGAGAACGAAAACGTTTGATGAACGTTAATTGAATCAAATTTTGTGCTTTTTTTAGCAGAAGTGAGAAGCATAAACGCAAAGATTATTTATTACATAACAAATAACATAAAGTAATTTGCATTACAACAATAAATAATATGTTATAAATTAAAGTAAATATAAGAATGATAAACGAAAAGAAGTCAGTAAAAAGTATAAAAAACATTTCATTCAACAATACAGTAATATTTAATTTAAATAAAAAACACAGTATATATTATAAAAAACAAAGATTTTATAAACATAACAAACTGACATTTAATATCACCATAAAATGAAATTGAAATCAACCAAGTGGGAAGGGTGTAAACAAAAAGTTAACAATTTGTAAAATGAAACCTGTAAAAAACAACTTTTCGTTCAGTGGACTTCATCTTGAACCCAATAAACCAATTCAAGTCGACTTCCTGTTAAAAAAGTTAAAGGTGTGGTATCTGATATTAAGCAGGTGTACTTTAATAAGTGCAGACAGGATCATGTATAAAAAAGCAAGCAAAAATATTAATTCAGTCACAAAAGAAAATGCAAAAACAAGGATATTGTTGTTGATTAAAAATAAAGATTATCATTATCATGGCTGAACTAAAAGCGATTAAATTTATTTGATACTGTTTTGACTCAACTAGCCATCAATAATACGTATAAAGAATGTCTGATCCTTAAGCGACTATCGAATTTCATATCTCTGGATCTGGTAAACATTATAGAACACTTGGTTTATCTATGGTTCAAGAAAAAATTGTAAAAAAAGATTGATCAAACATCACAACTGAAGAAAAAGTTACTTCTGTTAATTATTTTTTCAATTGTTTGTTTTTTTAATGTACAGATTTTTAATGCGATAAAGATGTAACTTCCCAAGTTAATTGTCTTTATTGAGCTATATTAGATGCATTGTTATTTAATTCAAAAGAAGTAAAAAAACATTTTAACAAGTGCATTATTTGCAACACAAATGGATACGATAAATCTGTTAGATGATAATAATAATAACCAAGGATTAGTTAAAAGGTTGAACATTAGTAAAAAAGTAAAGTAATACATTTAATTGGGTGTCTTCATGTCGACTTTAACAAACAATGTGGATTTACGAGTTAAGTTAGATATATATACAGACAGTTTTGCCTTAATGACAAATAACGATAACTATATAATTATTAATAAGAAGGCATCGTTGAAAATCAGTAAAGTAGACATTAATTCATAAGTTCAAATCGAAAATAGAAAAAGCCCTACAAACAGGCATAATTATAAAACATAAGCAAAACAGTATAATTTTCATATGATACAAAAATAGTTAAAGGTTAAATTTAAATGTGTTTGGACAACTACTATTCGATTGCTATAAAAATTGTCGATGTAATACAGCTATTGAAAAGTTGTAATCTTTGTAATTATTTTTTAACATTTTAATGACAAAACGTCTGAACATTTTACATGTGAATCTTAAAAATATATATATTAGACAACTTAGCAAATAAATAATAAAAAATAAAATAAAATATATTATATAAACTAAAAAACTAAAATCATAAATAATATAATATAATAAATAAAAATGCATCTAACTATAAGAGCTGGTGCAAACTAAAAATTTTTATATTTCAATTTTTTTTTTATTTTTTTGAATTTTTACACAAAAGCCAGTCCATGCGCATCCCTGGCATTTAGTACAACCGTCTTTTAATTTACTTTTATATATTTCAACTTTTTGTTTGTTCAACTTTTTGTTTTACTTTTCAGTATACTGTATTTAAAAAATTGCAATTTTTAAAATTTACTTAATATAATATACATCAAAATAAATTATGCCAGAAACTGAAACTAAAAGAAATAAAGGTACCACAATTGAAACAACACTCAAAATACAATTAATGACTATTTTCAGTAAATAGTACTAAATAAACGATTATATAAATTTAGTATTAGCATTTTTGTTTTTTGTTTATTATCTTGTACGTTTAATTTGCTTCCAAGAATATATTTCCTGTGTTGTACTGTCCTTTTTTTAATATTCGACTTTTACTATTTATTTACGTTTTTAGGAAAAATGATTCAACGTATTGAACTTTCTGAAAATTTCGAAATTTGAGTTTTTATTTTATACCTTTGAATACGTGAAAATAAAATCCAATATGTCTCTTAGCGTTTAGATATATAAGACGTATTTAGAAAATAAATACTTTTAAAATTTTTATTTTTAAATACATAAAGTCAAATTCAATAAAGTATAACTATTTTTTAAATAAGATATCTTATCTTTACCTTATTATATGAAATCAATATATTATCAACTTATATCAGATTTAGTAGAATTTACAGTACTTACTTTTATTCGAAGAAATGCAGTTGATACTCGCAAGAAGTGAGAAAAACAAAAGAGTAACTTTCATTTTCTACAGTGTTTACGGCCAGTAATTTTTTTGTTTGGAATGTAAGTGTTACACATTTCATACGTCGTTTACAGCCCTTGTCGTTATGGAAACAGTACGCATTTTCAAAGTACTTTTTTTCTTCACAAAAAATTTGTTTAACCATAAATTTTTCTCTGAAAATAGAGAAGAGTTCGATCGGTTTTATACTTATTAATTCAAGTGCCGTGAAATTAACTAAAATTTCATGATATGTACACGTACCGTACCTACTTCTACTCACCTCAAACTAACTCACCAATGTTTCAATCACATAAATAGTATAAATCGGCTTTAGTTGTTTACGGGTACAATAGATGTATCCATGGTAACAATAGACCTAATCTGAGTTATGGATTAAACTGTATTTTGAATATTACCTAACGTTCTTTCTGTATCGGGTTTTTCTATAAATTGCATTGGAAATTCTTCGTAATGATTTTGAAATAAAACTGTTCTACCAGAAAGGTTGCATTGTTCTTAATTATAAATTTGGTTTAAAGTATTACAGTAGATACGTATAATTCAGACTGTGTTATAGAATCGACCATTACTATATTAACGCTAATAGAATACTTGGTAGCAGCATTTTGCAAACATACGGAGAAAAATATCGTCGTCATGGACCATATACTTAAGGAATTAACTTGTTGCTTAGACTTATGATAAACACGGACCACGTAAGGTTCTTGTTGTTATATAGTGAGTCAAAAATTATATTAATGGATTTAATTCTACTTTGAGATTAATTATTTAATTTTATTTTAAGGTGTATTTTGTTTTTAATAATACCAGGTTAAGATAAATCGTATTAGTTTTACAGAATCAGACTGTATACGAAGGACAATTTCCAAAACGTTTCCACTTGGCAATTGTCTAGTACCGACCAAAAATAATTTTAAGGAAACAGCCTCAGTTTTTTTTTTGATTTAGAGAATAACAGAAAAAAGAGCTTCACAAATAGATATATACAATGAAAAAAATACTGGAATAAAACTGTCAATAGATGAAGTTCTCATCAAGAATATGACTTATTGACTGGAATTTTTACATTTTCATTTCTCAAAATAATATATTAAATGAGACAAATCCAAATATATAAAATTATGAGCATAAGCATTTAGTTTGCAAATGACATTTGATAAAAACAAGGAAAAACAACTAGTTGTTTACATGCAAAATAAGGATTCGAAATTTATTCACGAAGACTTTGTACAGTATTTAATGGAAGGATTGAGCACATATTAAATATTCCGATAGAATAAAATAGGCAGTATTTTTTTGGAGAAGTATAAACAGCGAAGTTTATTGTAAACTTTTAAAAATTTGTTTTTTATACATTCACTGTTTTAAATAAATATTATTATTATTAATTATAAAACAACTATCAGATAAGCCCAGCTTTGCTCAGGCATTAAGTAACGATTGCAAAAATTAATATTATTACATTATAGTCAATCTTACTTGTCTTCACAGAACGATGTCTTCCTGTTTCCAGACTAATTAGAAAATTTTTAGATGGGTCTAACAATATGTTCGATTTTTCTCTATAACGCAAAAAACCGCATCTGCGCTTGTAAATCTTACACATCACTTTATTTTAACACTTTTATTGTTACTTAACACTTCCATTGTTAGTTTTGAAAAATCACTTCTTAGTGTACGTTCTCGTGACGTAACCTATCTGTGTATCAAATATCAACCTTAAACTTCTAATCATTTGTGGTTCGCGCTTATTATTATTATTATCATTATTAACCTATCTTGATTATATATATAGATATTACACTATTGTACTATTGTAAATAAATATTGTACTTTTATTTGCTTTAATAAGAATTTACCAAAAAGTTACGTAACTATTTCATCCTTTATATAATTTTATTAAAAAAACACATTTGTATTACTAATCAAACTAAATAACTAAAACTGTGTAATATGCCATTGTTTATGAAGTTTTGGTTTAAAATTCATATTTATTTTTAATTATGATTAAAAGCGAAAAACTTAAGTTCAAAGATAAAGATGAGTTATTTTAATAAACTCTAACATAAGCATTTCCAACCGATTAGAAACGATATTTTCTACATGTATTATACCTATAAACTGAAGTTTGCTTGACCTACATTTCTCTATGCATTTACAATCTATATATATCTTTCAGGAATTAAAAATTTGAATTGTTATTCGAATGAAACAAACTCAGTAATAAAATATTGCGTGAAATGTTTTCTCAATTAATCAATTCAATTATTTTAGTAATTATGTTGCATAGAAAATTCAATATATCATTAATAAAACTAAGTATTACAAATTTAAACCTCATAAATTAAAAGTCTTATTTACTGCAAAAGAATTTTTATGATGAAAGTAAGGTTAATTATAAGTTTGTATTGCTATTTATTACTTTTCGATTATATATTTGAAAATTACTGGTAAAATGTATTATTCACAAAATAGCAGTAAAAATTTTTAATTAGGCAGTCTTTTATTATTCATAAACAATTACTAACTAAACAACAGTAAATATCGAATTCTATGATTTTTCATGAGCAGTTGTCAGCTTCTCTGAGAAATATTGCAACCGTTACGTTGAATTTATTTTTCAATTGTTCAAAATTATCATCGAGAAATTCTTATTATGTATAAAGGAAATCGTTAATCAGAGTATGATACATTATAACTAAAGAATTTTGTCAAAACTTACCCTTCATATTCCTATATATAATATTAAAACTGTTTCATTGACAATCGATAAAACAAAACGTTTTCAACAAATAAGCATAGTTCAGACGAAATAAACTACGAATGACTTTATATAAACACAGTTAAGCGTTTTTCTGAGTGATTTCTATTATTTGTTAGTTCGAATAATTAGCTTACAGAACATAGCTTAAACATTGATCATGTAAAATTAATGTAAATTTGACAAATAAATGTGTTAATTTACGTTGTTAGAATTTATGCACATTTTTCTATTACACCTTCGCTTAGTTAAATTTTATAAAAGTATTAGTACGTTTCAGTTACAATAAATACATAAAATTATACTGAATATTAACTACAATCTCACATTGTTCTGACGATAAAAAAAAATGATATTTCTCATCCTTGCGACAGAAGCTCACTAACTGGCTTATTGAAACAGCCTGACATTCAGTACTTTTTACTTTTCTTATTAGAAAAACTGTCAGCTAATTATTACCTTAGGAGCTAGAGGGCCAATTAACTACCTACGAACGTCTAATGCAAACCAGAAGCCACGTTATTTTAATTCAAATTTTTTTTCTTGAAAGCAGTTAGTAGATGAATCGACAAGTCTCTCTCGTTTAAAAAGTATAATGTACAGGGACAATCACTAACAAAAATCTGTGTTGTAGAAAATATACTATACATTTATTGAATTAAAAATATGATTAAGTTAAAATGCAATCTGGCATTGTAACGTTGTCACAATGCCAGGCAATTTCTACTAAATTTTTCTCAATAGACTAAAAAGTGTTTACATGACAGAACATGTAGAATAATGTATGACCATTGTGAACAAATGTGTTATTCACGATTTTTCAAAAAATTATTCAAAATAGATACCTATTGCGAACAAGGGGATGGCGAGACATTTTTGTCTCTGAGTCAAAAAAAAACTGGGTCACCTGGTAGCCCTAATCGCAAATATCTCGTTACCATTAATAGGACCGACTTCTTAAGTTTTCCCAAAATTTGAGCTTCTGAATATATAGTGTTTATCTTATTATAAGCCTTTCGAAGTTTTTAATTGTTCAATTAGCTGAGCGAATACGCTGCTAAGCACTGGAGCTAGATGATGTAAGTTTGAAGTTTTTGTTTAGATTAATTAATTAATTTTTCGGTAATTTTATTATTTTACCGCATTATTTTATTATTAGTAATACAGTACATTTCATTCTGTTGTAGTTTGAGACATATCGGAGATTTTTGATCCCGAAATTTTAAAAGTACTCTAATTAAAAAATTAAAAAAATAACTGCAACAAAATAAGGTATTTCATTTCTATGATTCTTCTCGAAACCTCTACAGCGGGGAAACGATAAATTTGTAAAAATCTAAATATGAAAAACTGGCAGACAAATCAATTATCAGTTATGTTTTATTTTGATGTTAAAACTTGTTTATTTTTGGTTTATTTATTTATTTTTTTTTGTTTTTGGTTAACTACTGTTTTCTCATTTACAAGTTTCTCTGAATTCGAAATTTTACAGTTATATTTGAATTAACACAATACATTCAATTCCTATAGAAGGGCGAATTTTCGCATTTGGTGTAATGTTTAAGAATGCAATTTCTTTATTTTTTAACGAAAAGTTTAAATATTTCTATACAGTAGAATTTTTATTTTGATTTTTACAGTATTTTTACTATGTAGTTTTATAAGTTTTAATGTTTTATTATGTGTTCAACATCTGCCTTTAAAATTTTCCATTATTGTATTTATAAGTTTTATTAAGAAATATACATTTCATGAATTTTTAATAAGCGGATAATTGTGAAATATAGTACTATATATTGCAATCGCAATTAATAGTTTTTTTTGAATCCTAGTATTTATCTTTAAAAATAATTGTTAAAACAATAATGTTATATGGATGGTCGTGGTATCGATGTTCATGTAAATGTCATATCATACGATATAAAAACGAATAAATTTAGTATTTCACAACTAAGGTTATCTTATATCAGTAACACTTGCTGATGAAAGGATAGAAGAGAGATTGCATAGCATGTATAAATTGTTTATTATATTCTCAGAATTCTTCGTACTTTGTAATACTGTGGCATTTCTTTGTCTCCAGACAAATGAGATATAACGAGATGCTACTGTATTGTTATACCTCACGGTTAAAACTTATAAAAGAAGATATAGAAATTTTGATTGTATTTTTTGTTTAGCGAAAACAATCCTTTATAAATTTAAATAATTTAAGGGCTATTTGTCTAGTTACCACAACTTTGAACGTAATGCTCTTGAACATGCTTGTTTTAAATTATATATTTTGTTATTTTAAATCTGCCGATTTAAAATAACAAATTATATAATAGAGATTTTTTAAGCTAACTTTGTTACGGAGAGACTTTTTAAGTTATCTCTGTTCATTGCAAACGAAGTTTCACATACAAAGGTTCTTTAATTGACAATTAAAAAATGAAACACTGTGACTTTTTATATAAATTCTCTTTTTCGTCCAAATGCAGAGACGTATGAAGCTTGTTCGCTGTGAATTCCACCTCGAATGCACACCTCGAAAACTATATGAAATAAATCTAAAGAAATAAAACTTAATTTAATTAATTAACGACATAAAACTTTCAATAAAGTGGATTAAAAGTAACGATTTTAATTTTTTGTTTGTGAATATTATTTCAATGATTAAGCAGATTAAAAACACTAGATATCCAACGCCCATAAGTAACAAAGGACTTTTAATATCTTTGATTGACAACTGTTAAAATTTTGATGCTTCTTGGAATTCTTCTTGAGGAAACAATTTCTGAAAAATTCTAGCTTCAAACATGCGAGTTACTCTAGAATAAGATTGTTTTAATTTTATAAAAAGAAATCTTAATTGTGGTATGCAGTATATATGAATTCATAAATTATTTACGTGTTAGTTATATCATTCTTAAATGAAACAGTTTTTTTTCTGATTAGATAAGCNAAAGCTTTCACTAAAAATGTACAGAATTCGAAACCACTGAATATAAAACCATTCGATTTATATTCTAACCGCTACAGGCACCTCTATGTTAGTATTATTTCAAAACAATCGATTATATTTTCAATGATTATCGATGACATTTTATTACTTTTTATTAAAAATTTAAGTCCAAACAATTAGAAATTATACACAAATATGATTTCATAGTTTGTAAGTTATTTAATTTAATAGTAACAGTGTCGTTTGAAATGCGAAATCGCACATAACGTTACTGAAATTATGCTGTTTAATATTTATGAAACAATTCCATTCAAAAGTATTCATTGGAATTTTTTAATGTTAAGGAGAGATTTTATAAATGTAAAATAAATGTTTAGAAATACAGAAAATTTAATGTCTCCGTAACCGCTAAAAATCGGAGCGGTCTATTTAGACAGGTGCTATAATGAGGTATGACTACACGCCCACCAGTGACCAGGCCGTTCCGTTCCCTGAACACTGGCAGTTCGGTTGTGGGTTCTTGCCTCGCCAGGACGGGCTGTCCACGTGGGCTTTTGGGGTTTTCTCCACGTCTATATAGGGGCCATTTACGCTTAAAAGACCTCTCGGAAGGCATTTCCCACAGTTTTTCACGAGTAATTTCGTATGGTCATGCAAAAATGCTTCGCCCGGCTCTTCGGAGGATAAGCGATCATGCAATAACCTCCATATTAACCCCAATACGAGATAGAGGTATGATTGTATACTTATTTAAATAATGTATATGCGGTTGGTTATGTTTAGCTATAGTCGTATTATTTTAGTTCGAATAAACATTGCGAATATAAGTTACAGAAGTTTACAGTTTATTATCTCTTGGGAGAATTCATTAAGAATTTCAGGATATATCATTTGGGAGAACGAATTGTTATCGTGTTTCTGCTTCTCTTCAATTGGGATTTTAATATTTTCTAGTTCGTACGATAAACAAAAGATAAGGACGATGATGATGATAATGCACAGAAGTTGTGAAATATACAAAAGAATTTATATTACCAGATTATTATTATTTTACTTATGATATCACTTTTACGTACTTTAAATAATTTTATTATTAAGCATAATCCAAAAGTGATTCCAACTAAAGATGGAAGTACTCAAATGCAAAACTCATTGTTCCCATGCGAAGTAGTTGAATAGTAATAGTTATTGGATACGATCCTCATGAGAATATGAGCTAACACCACAGCTGACAAGTCAATTCGAGTATCAAGAACGATTGATAGTATCTCGTTCAACCTATAAAATTTTAAATTCATTATAGTAATACAGATACCAAGTTATTCTATGATGTGACTTTTAGAGGAATTTCTGTCAACATGCTAATCACCCTGTTCTCAGGATAGTCGATATTAATTAGTTACTAACTACTCCATATAAAGCAAATTGGCAACACTAAGTTACCTTATTCTCGTTGTTTTCACGAATTACATTCGTTGCTTGTTCTATAGAACTAATTCTTGTAAGTATTCAATTCTACTCCTGGTTAATACCAACAAACCCTAATGTTAAAATACCTTGTATCCACGTGTTCCCTCTTCCTTTCTCTAACGAGAACGAAGAGGGAACACATTAATCATTTATAATTATTATTTTTTAATATAAAAATTAAAGATAAAATCATCATATGACTTTTAAAACTTTAAAATAATTAAATTTTTATTAACGACTTTTAAAAATATATTTTAATTTAAAAAAAACAAATTATTAAATACTATTTAACGTTCTAAATCTTTAACCTTTCATTTAGCATTTAAAAAGTGTCTACAAAAAAAAATATTATAATTAGTAATATTTTGTATAGAAAAATTATTACCTGTAAAAGAAAAATTAATTTTTAAAATTTAGTTCAATATTCCTTTAGATAGAGTTTGATTAATTACTCCAATAAAGAATAATAAATGGAATGATTTTAAATGTAATTAATAATAAAAATAAAATTTTTGTGATTTTCTCTTTCATCTATCATAGTCAATTCCTCTTATAAAAAAATCATGTTAAGAATTTAAAACGATTAAAATTTGATTTTCTTCTATTTTATTTTTATTTTTTAGATTCCAGACATCCGTATCTGTTGAAGAAAAAAGAGAAGAAGAAGACAAAAAAGTTGTTGGTTTTAAACTTGTTTGGACTGCAGTCACTTTTAAAGATCAAGGTAATTTCTTATAAATCTTTTCTATATTTACAGCATCATTTTCATGTTATTTTTATTTAATTTATAAGCACATTATCATTATAATTTACGTAATTATCTTTTACTTAAATATTATTATTTCTATACTTAAATAAATGAGGATGATAACTTCTTTTCTACTTAAATACATATCATTACGTTTACTAAATGTGTTGCGTATGCTGAAATTATGTTTCTATGTAAGGGAAAATTTAATTGAATGTAATGTGATACACTATATGGATTTTATATTTATTTGTATACGTGAAATATTGTTTTATCATTGACATAATCAGAGATTTTATTGGATATATGCATTTGATTTCCCAAATGTGTTTCTAGAATAATTGTATCCTGCGTTATTGAACCTATTATCTAGAATGATTCTCGATACTGTAATCGCTCATGTGTAAACTTTCCACATCGCTTGTCAATTGATGTATCCTTACATGCATTGTATCTAATAATTGCACTAAAATGAAACTCATGATATATATATGATGAGATAAATTACAAAAAATATGAAATGTATTTTAAAGTTCTTTCGATATTTGTTATAAAATAAAATGTTGATTATTGGTTAAACCATCTATTAAAATAACATATTTAATAGAGGGTTACATAACATAAAAACAAACTTTCATACGAATTTGATAGTGAAAATCAACATTGCCCACTATTTATTGTATGTCGTGTTCTCAACTTTATAAAAAGAATACATATTATCTTTCAATTTTTAACTGTTTTGAAATATTTTGAAAGAATGTTTTAATAAGTAAAAATAATGTTATTAAGGGTAAAACACGTGGCAATGGAGAAATAAAGTATTGAGAACAGATAAAATATTTTTTTTAATTGTAAACGACATTAAAAAGCAACTTACTTAAATTTTAGTTTTTCCTGGATAACCTTAAATATAGGAAAGCATACTCCACCTATTAGTTTTGTGTTGGTCTCATCAAATTTCATAAATAATGGATGCTGAGAAAAACATAGAAAGATAGACCATTTATAATATATAAATATATGTAAATTTAGCAATAAGTTCGGCTTAATCTGTTATTTAACTAACCACCTGAAAGGGGTTTATGGACTAATAAACAAAACTGGTTATTTTCTTCTAATCCGACTGTTTACCAGACTTCAAGAATTACCCAAAAGCTATTTTAATTTTCATATCTTTTATTTAAATGCATTTAGGATGAAACTTTTCGTAATCCCTTCTCAGTCTGCAGTGTATAAATTTTGTTGTAAATTTACGATTAAAATTTTTTTCAAAATATTAAATATAAAACGACTTACAATGTTTACACAAACAGGAAAATAGAATTAAAAGGACATGGCATTTTTTGTTCATCAGTCCACAAACCCCATTTAAATGGTTAAACAAATAAATATTATACAGTTATGATATATTTATAAAGTAAAAAAATGGATACCTGGATTGCAGCTACTCTCCAAACGTTGGAATCGTTGGACATATCTGTTAAAAGTACTTATTAAATTATAAAAGAATTTTACAGTTATATCGAGTTAAGTTTTATCATATTGTATTATTATCATACATTACAACTGATACAATTAATAATAATTTATGTGAAGTGTCACATAAATCCATGTGTAATTGTTTTTTCTCATGTGAGTTATAATAACATAACATCGGGCAGTAGTTTTATTGTGGTCTCATAAGCAGAATACATTTAAATACTGTAATCAGATCATCAATTATAAGAGCATTTAAATAATATATATTTCTCTTATGATACCTTAAATCACGGGTGTCCAAGCTTTTTGTTCCTCTGGGCCACATTGGAAAAAGTCATGGAGTTTCGGCCCACAAGTATATATTTGTGGCCCAAAGATTAACATGTCTACATTATAGTAATAAGTATTAAAACTTTATCATGAAAAAGGATATTTTAAAAAATTAGTTGTACAGACCCTTTTAATTTTTACTTAGCAATAAATAAATTCATTTATTATAAAGGAGAAAAACAAAAATGTATTTGAAAAACACAAATATTTGTTTTATTTGGGTCTCTAATTAATAAAAGACGATGAAACACCATTGTAAAGTGCATTTTTATCCAACAAATATATTTATAATTAATATGTAGCCGAAAAAGTATCCAATGTGCGAAATGATAATTTTTACGCCAAAACTAAAAAAGGGTAGCCAAATCTTGCAATGCTGGAAAGAATACTAAATAATGCTGGAGTTGAAACTTAAAGGATTATAGTCCCAAAAGATAAAAAGTAGTGAGGAAGGTTGGAAAATTAAGGGTCAATATTTGCATAACAGAAGGTTTATTCAACCTTTTTTACTACTTTTTATTTTTTGGCCTTTCTCTTCTTTTCTCAAATTTGGGTCTATAATCCTTTGAGTCACAACTTCAGCTTTATTTAGTATTCCTTCGTCATTCACACAGTTCCAAATATTTGAAAATTAATTTTTTTCACTAAAAAATAAAATATGTATAAAAATTTACGGCTTTATAAAATTTCTTTTTTGAGCTTATGCCGTTGAAATAAAAAAATAAAAAAATAAAACAATTTGTCGGTTTTGTTTACACGTTTATTGGGCCGCATTGGAACTTGCCTTGGGCCTCGGGTAAGACATCCCTATATTAAATGAAATTATACAGATTCTTAATGATTGAAAGTGAGATAATGTTAATTTTAATATAATTGTTAATAAGTAACATGTGTTGGAATGTTCCTTAACATCGAAAAATGCCACTTATTTTCAACATATTAATGGATTATCCATCTCTTATTTGTGCTGAGTCAAGCAGATCCAAAAACACATACTTTTGCAATAATTTTACATTTAAAATTTCGTAAATAACCTAGAAAATTTAGTGTTTTTTAATTTAACTAACAATCTATGCAAAATGTTTTAAAAATATTTTACAGCGAGCAAAATTTTTATGCAAAAAATTTCTGGTTCTTTGATACTCAACTAGAATAACCAGTAGTAGCGTAAAATTTACAGAAAATGCATGTGCGAAAGAAACCCCTAACGTGGTACTAAGTAAGTTCACTTGTATCGAAGAATCGACTAACATCAGATCGACACTGTATAGCACATTAGTAGGAATTTGGATTTTATATATAAAACTAACATATAGCATTGCATCACACGGAATAGATTCCGATAGTTGTAATTTTCATTTTTATGGAATGTTACTATTTGCACACGTGAACGGTTGAATGCAACATTGCTTAATACCAAAGAAGATAGCTGATACTGAGGGACTTCTAAGTTCATTTCAGAATGCTGTAAAGAATTACTTTGATACGTACTTCAATTGTTTTTTGATTTTTTACTTTGTTTGTTTATTCCGTATGTTTTTACCATAAAACTACTAACTAATTTTACGAGTTTCGATTGGTATATAAGATAATTTGGAATGTCACAAAATCACATATAAATGTGATATGAACAAGAGTTGAGTTTCGTACTGTCTGTATGTACAGAAATTTTTCGTTTGATTTTAGTCCTTTGGCATCTGTCAGACATTGTTTGTGAAACATGGATTGCTTGCATCGACATCATTTATTCCACCTCGCGTTTTTGTTCATAATTCACATCATATAAAGTGTGAAAGTTGATTTTTTAACCGAAACTGTTAAAATTGTATGAATTTTGTATACTAAACAATAAAAATATTTAGGTTTTTTTTAATATTCCCAACAGATATCATTTTTTGATCTAGGCAATCGATTTTTTAGCACGTTAGAGTCTCGTTCGCAGCACGGCTTGTTATATTGTGTTTTTCGACATACGTCTTGTAGATCACTGTTCATCTTGGCAATAAGTTGTTCAAATGTATCGTGTCGATTACCCCTCAGATACCTTTAAACCGACGTTTTCTTTAAAATCAATGACACGAGTTGCTCCTTGCTGTTTGTTTCAAATGGTGTCATTTGTCCAATCACAGAATATCTTCATCGTAGCAGCATGAAAATTGTTCAAATGCTGCACAATTTCAAAAATTCTGCCAGCCTTGTTCTGAAAGCTAATGATTATTGCTTTTTGCAACTATGATAATTCGCGCATTTCAATCTTGAAGGCAATATGTGAGAGATTTGTACATTGCCTAAGTCTTACCTTATTTACAAACCAATGCAACTCGTTACACATGCTTTATTACACACTCAAATTATATTAATATATACAGGGTGTATCAGAATAACATTTTAAAAATTCGGGAGATTGTACAGGATAGAATTTTGAACGTTTTGATATCAAGAACCCATAGCAGGAATGGTGATATAAGGTTTTTACAGCAGTAGGAAGTGCTTGACCGCCCTTCACTTTGGTACCTATCCTTCCGTCCATTGACGTCATGTTATTGTTTTTGACTTCTTTCTCTGAGGTAATGTAAAGTTCCTTGTGTACGCAACACCTGTAAGAACAGTTCGTGAGCTTACAAAAGGCATCTTTACAGCATTTAATACCATCAGAGGGAAGCTGGCATCTTACAGAGAGTCGTACGAACAAAGTTTGTCGTTGCACATTATGTAACGAAGTTGGTGGTCGTAACATTGAACATTTATTATAAATAGTGCAGCCACTGAATCAATGTACAGTTTGATCATACGCTACTATTAGTAGTAGTGGATTGCGAAGCTTTGATCACAAAATTGTTACTTATTTATTAAATATCGTAAAGAGAAATATGCTTTTTTAAATATTTGTGGTAATAACAAATTTTTTATTATTATTCAATCTTAGACACCAAAAGAAGTTCGATGTCTAAATAATTGTAGTTCTAGATTTTAAAATAATTTTTTTTCATCCATTCACTTTTAAATATAAATAATTCGCCATACGTTTTGAAATAATTTAATAACTTTTGTAAATTAGTATGTTCGATCTAGTCCAGGGGTGGCCAACACGAGGCCCGCGGGCCGCATGCGGCCCGCCGGGAGTCATGTTGCGGCCCACGGAGCTAGTTCAAATGAACGTAAATGTTAACTTTATTGTACATATCATCAAAAGAACATTACCTCATGAGTTATTCATATCATGTATTTTTAAATTATAGCTAAGAGAAATTTGAAATATCTNTCAATTCCGGCTGATATTGATCAGCTTGTATCGAAAAAACAGTGCCAAATTTCTCATTAAAAATTTCAAGTAAATTCGTTTTTCTGTTCTTTTCTTGTTTGTTTTTATTTTGCATTAAAATTTGTATATGAAATCTTTACTTTTTTTAAATTTTATATTTTTTTATTCTAATGTTTATTATAAATAAAGTTTTGTAAATTATTAATAAGTGTTACTTTATGTGCGGCCCGCCAAAAAATTTTAAAATTTAAATTGGCCCGTTGATTAAAAAGGTTGCTCACCCCTGCTCTAATTTATTGTGCAGAAAAAAGGAGAAATACTCAAACTACCAAATGAAACACTATAATTTACATATATAAATTTAATGTTGAAATTCGCTTTTTACATTTAGCGATGTTATGTATACATAACAAAATAAAGTACTATAATCTGGTCAATATTCACCCTCTGATTTTTTGCAAATTTTTAGATTCTACATTCCAAAAGACAGCAAAAAATTCCGTGAATATGTGTATGTGGGCGTTTATTTTGCGTCTATTTCACTTAATATTTCACAATGAATTGAACATTAAAAAACGAAATTTGGTTTCGTCATTGTGTATAAAGAGCATTAATACTATTACATTTTGGTAATAAAGTGTCAAAGAGTGAAAAGATGGTCACGTGTAACATTTTGAGTGGGTTCAGAATTAATAAAGTTTATACTTGTGGTTAGCGTGTACAATTGTTTATAAAATGCATTTCTACCATCAAAAATAAATATTTCTTCATTTTATAATAGTTAAAATAATTAAGAAATTTTATAATATATGGCTCCACAGACAACTTTTTTTTATTTATTGTGATTAATAATATAAATTTTTAAAAATTAACTCTCTTAACATGCAGGAATGCTACGCAACTCGTTGCTAGATTGTTTTCTTATATATTACATATTTTTATATTTAATACGGAAAACACCTAAATTTAAAGCATAATACAGTATTCATTACTACGTTTTCAACAATTCAGAAAGCTAAGTTAATATTAAAGTTTCACTGTAAAATATTTTGAAATTTGTATTACATACCATTATCTGTTCATTATCATCTGGAAGATGAACATTTTTACAATCTTCAGTCTTTACTTCAATCTTCAACTTTTTCAAATCAACTTTACATTCTGATTTTATACCATGTTTTACGTCACAATTCTCTTCTACTACTTCTTTCTTAATATCTGTAGTAAAATTTACAAGTTCTTGTGTTAAAGGATTCTAAGAAAAGCTTGAAATATAAAATAAAACTAAGCATATTTTCATTAATTAACATAACAAAAATTACATGTTTCACTACATTATTTATTTCTAACTACAAGCNTTGAAACACTATAATTTACATATATAAATTTAATGTTGAAATTCGCTTTTTACATTTAGCGATGTTATGTATACATAACAAAATAAAGTACTATAATCTGGTCAATATTCACCCTCTGATTTTTTGCAAATTTTTAGATTCTACATTCCAAAAGACGGCAAAAAATTCCATGAATATGTGTATGTGGGCGTTTATTTTGCGTCTATTTCACTTAATATTTCACAATGAATTGAACATTCAAAAACGAAATTTGGTTCCGTAATTGTGTATAAAGAGCATTAATACTATTACATTTCTGTAATAAAGTGTCAAAGAGTGAAAAGATGGTCACGTGTAATATTTTGAGTGGGTTCAGAATTAATAAAGTTTATACTTGTGGTTAGCGTGTACAATTGTTTAAAAAATGCATTTCTACCATCAAAAATAAATATTTCTTCATTTTATAATAGTTAAAATAATTAAGAAATTTTATAATATATGGCTCCACAGACAACTTTTTTTTATTTATTGTGATTAATAATATAAATTTTTAAAAATTAACTCTCTTAACATGCAGGAATGCTACGCAACTCGTTGCTAGATTGTTTTCTTATATATTACATATTTTTATATTTAATACGGAAAACACCTAAATTTAAAGCATAATACAGTATTCATTACTACGTTTTCAACAATTCAGAAAGCTAAGTTAATATTAAAGTTTCACTGTAAAATATTTTGAAATTTGTATTACATACCATTATCTGTTCATTATCATCTGGAAGATGAACATCTTTACAATCTTCAATCTTTACTTCAATCTTCAACTTTTTCAAATCAACTTTACATTCTGATTTTATACCATGTTTTACATCATAATTCTCTTCTACTACCTCTTTCTTAATATCTGTAGTAGAATTTACAAAGTTTTTGTGTTAAAGGATTCTAAGAAAAGCTTGAAATATAAAATAAAACTAAGCATATTTTCATTAATTAACATAACAAAAGTTACATGTTTCACTACATTATTTGTTTCTAACTACAAGCCGAAAACTAACCATGAGTCACAGCAAATTGGTGTAATGTGTGATACAAATTATATTAATAAAAACNAAAAAAAAAAAAATAGGTGAGTGGCCCGGCAGGAAACATTATTTCTGAAATTTGGCCCGCCCTATGAAAAGGTTGGTCACCCCTGATCTAGTCAGTTAAGCCTATATACAACGGTTTTCCGTCTATATAATTTAATTCATGAATTTTTTTCTAGTAAAATATACTTGATACTTTTTAAAAGTATCTATATAAATGTCCATTGCAGGTTATATAAGACTGTGTAATGTTTTTATGACCAACTGTCGATAAATAATTTAATGATCTTTCATGAAAATGCTTCGAAATCTATTAGAATCGCATTTTGCAATTTTATATATTTTGATTATGAATTATTTCATATCTCCANTTTCTTATAAATTAAACCAGCAACGAGTGCTTAACTTTTTCGGAAACAACTACGTGTGGCGCTATCTTTTGTGATATTTTGTTAAAAATATTTTTATATTTTTAACTATTATAAAGCAAAAATGGTTGATTTTGAAAATAAAGATGAGTTTTATAAAAAAAATTGTAAATGAGAAAATGACAAGGGGTGGCCAACAGTTTTTGTCCCCGGACAGAATTGGAAAGAAAACTTTTTTCACGGTCCGAACCATAGGCTGCCCTAGGAAGATTTTCAGGTGGTGCGAGATATCATTGTGATGTCATCTCGTAGAGACTATATTGTACATAGAGATTACAGATACATTTTCCACATTATCATGCATTATCAACATTCTACGCTGTGCTTAGGAGATTTGTAATAGAGCGTTAACTCTAAACGCACAGTGAGTTGTTGATTTTTTTTAGGCGTCAGAATTTTTCGTTGAGCTATTCCGTCTTGTGTAACTAATATTGAAAGATTAATCACGGGGCGCATAAATTCTTCTGACGGGCCAAATCCGGCCCGCAAACCGTATGTTGGCCATGCCTGCTCTAGAACTTTAATCACAAAAACTTCAAAAAAGCATGAATCCCCTTAATAAACAAATCTTCCTTCCAAATTCAGAAATTTTCGACAAAAAGCACAGTAATTATTAAACTTTAAAAAGGTTGAAGAAAATCATCGTGCCCTTCCACACACAATGACATTTATTAATACAAAAAATTCCCCGAAATTTTTTTACTTTCTCGACGTTTTAAGCTATCTTAAGTTTAAAAATGAAAATACAGTGGGTGATCGGTTAACGAACAAATNAATACCAAAAATTCCCCGAAATTTTTTTACTTTCTCGACGTTTTAAGCTATCTTAAGTTTAAAAATGAAAATACAGTGGGTGATCGGTTAACGAACAAATCGGATAACGAACACTTTCGCGAAAAATTTTTATGTTCGGACAACGAACACTCCACAGAACAAACACAAAAAGAAGCGACGTAAAATAATGAATACCGATTGGTCTTCCCTTGTTTTCGGCAACAAATCGAAACTTTTCGAAGTGTGGGAGAAGTCGACATCGACACTCAAGCCGGTATATACCGATCGGATATTATTCCTCCGAACTTTGAAACTCTCTCTTGTAATTCCAGCCTTTTATTTTTCTGACAAAACAATTCTTTTATTAATTCATGGAACTGTCGGGTAGGCACTTGTTAAGTTTTGCGTCTGTTTTTCTTTTCGAAAGGTCAGAGTATAATAGCAAAGGTAGAGAGTGGGCCGAAGATGCCTAATGTTGCTGGGCAGTATGGCGTAAACGGGTCTACAGTTGGCCGCAGTTCAATCTTATTTAAGAAACATACTGTATAATCAAGAAGACTCAAGCGGCTAAAGGAGTAAGAAAAATCACATCTGAGAAATAAAGAACATTGAAGAGTTCATAATGGAACACGAAATGGATCTGACGACAGAAGAACGCTAAGAATTATTGAATAAAGAACACCAAGAACCCAACAAACTCGGCGAGATACGTTTTCTTCTGAAAAAGAGGATTAATGCCGATATCTGTTATTAAAGATCCTTTGGAGAAGTGGGAGGATGTCAGAACAACTGTCTTAGAATGGCATCCAAACCAGGTTGAGGCTTGGAGATTTTTACAATTGCAATGCTATTAATTACTTACGAAAAATCCTGAAGAGGAGAGAAAAGCGATCAAAACTAGACAGATTCTTTAACCCTTTCAAACGGAAAAAACATGACTAATAATAACGCAAGGCTGTGTATGTATGTATTTTTATTATTATCAATACATATGAATAGATGTAGTAAGAAAGTATATATATTTTTATTTTCGGGGTCACCAGAACGAATTAATCAAATTCCCATAGAAACCTATAGTAAATCGATAATCGGTTAACGAACAATTCGGATAGCGAACAAAGTCTTGGAACGGATTATGTTCGTTAACAGATCACCCACTGTATTTCGGGGAATATTTTCTGACAGATTACCCTTGTGTTATATATAACAGCCGAGAAAGTAAAACTTCGTCAAAGTGTTAAATAATCACGGATTTAAAACTTTTTGTTAGTAATATTTGTTCGTTAAGTCGGATATATTGAACCAGCAAGGACGTATACGGGAGACGGACGAAACTTCTACACGTCTTTACCCCACGAAGACTACAGACACACACACACGTTAGAAAAATAGTAATAACTTAGAGGGTCACAGGCAACTAGAAAAAATAAACAGTTTCCTCGTACGTCACACTATATCTTTCAAAGGACCAGGAGATAAACTTTTTCACACCTAACAGCCACATTCCTAACACTTTTCAATTTAAAATTTACAATTATTACATTTCACAATTTATTCTCGTAAATGTTGTAAAATATCACAGAGAAGTTATGTTAATTAATCAATCAAACTTCGATATTCTGATGTTTTTCCATTTCTGGTCGTTCTCACTTTTCATTAGCAAAAAATATAAAATATCTTAAAAAATTCTACTTGTCTACGTTGATAACTTTATGTCTAAAAATTCAGACATATGTATAATGTACTGTAAAGTACGTTACGTATCAATGCGTCACTCCTTCACACTTCTTATCATATATAATACATGAATGTGTAAACAATAAAAACTTCTTTCAACGAAAGTGATGTATAAGTAAGGATTAAGTGTACAAGGATTTATTTTCATGTGCATTCTGGGTCAAAACATATCCTGTCATCAAAACATTCCAACATTCCTTAAAAAACATATTGCTTAGTACATAGGTCAACAGATGGCATTTATTGCGTGAATAATACAGTCCCTATCCAATTAGAAGTGGCTCGAGGATGATTTCCTTAAATCTTAAATAGATATTATATGCACAAGTACTTAGTGACTAAAATAAAAAAAATAACTTGGATGGAGCTAATGAGTGATATGTTTATGCATCGAGTTTGCTAACGATGGATAATTTATATTCACTGTGATACCGGCTCTCATAAGCAAGAAAAAATGTGTAATACAATCATATTGCACATAATTCTTTTGAGTTTGATTTGAAAATAAACAAAATCCGGAAACGAGTTACGGAAATTTATCAGCAAAACTGTTACAATTTGTCATGGAGCCATGTGTTATGAGATTTTACGTAAAAAATCGTTTTCTATTATTAATTATTACATCCCAGTCTAAGCACTTATTAATGGCGACCCTACTCTTTTCAGAATATCAAAAACATATATCGATAGAAGCAATAAAATAAATACCAACAGACGTTTTCGCTAGAACAAAAAACANAGTGGCTCGAGGATGATTTCCTTAAATCTTAAATAGATATTATATGCACAAGTACTTAGTGATTAAAATAAAAAAAATAACTTGGATGGAGCTAATGAGTGATATGTTTATGCATCGAGTTTGCTAACGATGGATAATTTATATTCACTGTGGTACCGGCTCTCATAAGCAAGAAAAAATGTGTAATACAATCATATTGCACATAATTCTTTTGAGTTTGATTTGAAAATAAACAAAATCCGGCAACGAGTTACGGAAATTTATCAGCAAAACTGTTACAATTGGTCATTGCGCCATGTGTTATGAGATTTTACGTAAAAAATCGTTTTCTATTATTAATTATTACATCCCAGTCTAAGCACTTATTAATGGCGACCCTACTCTTTTCAGAATATCAAAAACATATATCGATAGAAGCAATAAAATAAATACCAACAGACGTTTTCGCTAGAACAAAAAACACATCGAATTTAATTATATAATTTGGGTGTAATTTGAAAAAATTGTAGACCTATAAATTTTCACTGTCGCCTGTCTGTGTGTAAGTCCTTTCTTAATCTCGAGAACGCACGAAGATGAAAAAAAGCCGAAATCATATATTATGGAAAGATTAGGAGTTTAGACACCGAAGTAATATGTAGGAACTTTTGATGAAGATCGAAAGTCATGTTATTTCAATAAAAATCGTTTCTAGTGAAATCTATTAATAAATTACCGGCAAAACTCCATTGTCAAAGAAAAANTAATCAAAACACAATACATGTTTTAAAAATTATTTAGATATTATTTAGTTTTTTCACATATTTATTTGTTAGTAATCTAAACTCTGTCCGATAAATGTGCTGAGGAAGATTGGAAGATCGAAATGTATAAATTATAAAAAAACAGTAATGATTCAAAGTCTTCTCAACCCTATGGGGAATAAACAGTTTACCAACAGTTATTGTCAAGGCCGTCTGTTTTTTCTTATAATACGATATTTTAGGTGTTTCAGATAATCTATAATAACTTGGTCGAATTTTATTTTCTCTTATTAATTCTTATAGTTATACTGAACAAAATTAGATATNTGGTCAAGCCGGTACATACCGATCGGATAGTATTCCTTCGAACTTTGAAACTCTCTCTTGTAATTCCAGCCTTTTATTTTTCTGACAAAACAATTATTTTATGTATTTGCGAGACTGTCGGGTAGGCACTCGTTAAGTTTTGCGTCTGTTTTTCTTTTCGAAAGGTGAGAGTATAATAGCAAAGGTAGAGAGTGGGCAGAAGATGCCTAATGCTGCTGGGCAGTATGGCGTGAACAGGTCTACAGTAGGCAGCAGTTCAATATTATTTTAAAAAAATACTGTATAAGCAAAAAGACTGAAGCAACTAAAGAAGTAACAAAAATCACATCTGAGAAATAAAGAACATCGAAGAGTTCATAAAGGAACCTGAAACGGATCTGACGACAGAAGAACGCCAAGAACTCTTGAATAAAGAACACCAAGAACCCAACAAACTCGGCGAGATACGTTTTCTTCTGAAAAAGAGGATTAATGCCGATATCTGTTATTAAAGATCCTTTGGAGAAGTGGGAGGATGTCAGAACAACTGTCTTAGAATGGCATCCAAACCAGGTTGAGGCTTGGGGATTTCTACAATTGCAATGCTATTAATTACTTACGAAAAATCCTGAAGAAGAGAGAAAAGCAATCAAAATTAGACAGATTCTTTAACCCTTTCAAACGGAAAAAACATGACTAATAATAACGCAAGACTGTATATGTATGTATTTTTATTATCATCAATACATATAAATAAATGTAGTAAAAAAGTATATATATTTTTATTTTGGCTGTCTCCAGAACGAATTAATTAAATTTCCATTAAAACCTATAGTAAATCGATAATCGGTTAACGAACAATTCGGATAGCGAACAAAGTCTTGGAACGGATTATGTTCGTTAACCGATCACCCACTGGTATAATGTACAGAGGCAAGCCACTATTAATTTGAGATAAAGGGCATATATTTTAAATTAAATACATTACAAATATGATTAAAATTTGCACTCCGGTGTTGTGGCGATATCATAATAAATGATTGGTCTTTTCATTGAAATCTAAAATATCTGAATTTAAATTTTCTTTATTGTAAGATTCTGATCAATTGAATTAACAATTTTAAATCTGTCAACAGAATTAATTGTTATTGATAATATTAAATTCTATTTAGAACCTTATTGACTATACACGACGTATTCGCAACAATTTTCAAATCTTATCATTTCCATTTTATATAAATATATATTTATGTATTAAGTATTATTCTTATCAGTAGGAATATACTTTCATTATATTAGAAGCATTAAGACTCTTACCTGTTTCGATTTTATAACCAGAATGACTCCAAATAGTGGATCCGTTTGTGTTGTGTGTGTAAATTGGTTTACCTTTAATATTTATCTAAAATAAAAGAAGATTACGTCATACTATTAATATTAGACTGATTGACCTTGATAAAAAACAAATAAAAAATTATTTAAACTGAAGCATAGAGATACACTTACTACATAATTTTTTTTTAAAAATATGGCCTACTACCTACTTTTTTTTAATAGTAATGCCTGTCATCTATTTAATCCCTTTCAAACGAAAATTTTGAATTCAAACAACGTGAATTCCGGTTTTTAACAAAGATACGTATACAGTTTATCGAAACCTCCTGCCCAATTAAAAATATCTGATACTATATGAATATGTAAATAATAGTTTTTTTAAGCATTGGGCTGCAATTTAAAAATAGATTTATAAATTCCCACTTTCCTTAGTCTGTACGACTGACAGTACTTTCTCAATTCCGACAACAGAGATAGATAGGTAAAAGTCGATACAAGATGTGAAAAAGCTTCACTATCATCGAATGTCACCATACGCCACTGCACATGACTACCCTCTATCTATCCATCCTCTTGACCTTTTACAACTGATCTTTAATAACATCAATTCCCCTTAGAAACAAGCTACCATGCGGAATTTCGTTCCTTTATCTTCAACCCGTCCTGAGATATTAAGCGAAATAGACGTCAACACACACACATGGACGTAGTGACACACAGACACACACATACACGAAACCAATTTGGTCCTTTTTTTTACTTTCTTGGGTTCAGGAAGCTTCAAAACGGGGAAATTTGCAAAAGACGACGAAGGTCAAATCTGACAGCATTGCGTTACTTTTCCTTGTTATAAAGGTATAACAAGAAAGTAAAACGTAAATTGTGCAAAACGTGACTTCATACAATAGGAACAGGTAATTGCCAGTCAGTTGTATACACAACAATATAAAAAATTTTAAAGACAGTGGGACCACAAAATTCCGTCAGTACAAAAAGCGTTATCCTTTTTAAAACGAACACTGCGGCCAAAACATCAAATTTATAGTAAAGAGCAGAAATGTCTTTTAATTTAAATCGAAAATAACGTAGCTCAGTTTAAAGCTCGTTGGGCGAATATTTATACAAGTATACTATTTAAATATATATATTATTTAATTTTCCATTTTATATTTCAGCATTAAAAATGTGTTTCTCGTTCTTAAAGGAAAACTGCGATCTTACAATAAAGTATTTTTCACTCACCTCTAAAGGTTCGGATTTAATTCTTTTATAACACTTCACATCTGTGTTAAATTCTTTCTTGAAATTTTTAAAATCAACTTCAAATTTTTCTTCGTTTCGTTCAATTGTAAAGTCCGAATAATTCGTTTCTAACTCTTCTTTTATCTTCATTTTCTCCATTTACGATATTCTCGAATGCCAACAATCTGTATTCAATCAAAGAATTAATTATAGTTAAATTAATAAATGTTCATTTGAAATTTAGAGCAAAGACGAGTAAAGTCGTGATTATTGTTCCCGTTGTAACAGTAAACAAGGGGATGTACTCTCAAGGTTAACGGAAGAGATTCCAGTGATAACACGTAAACAACACTTGTGATACTTGCATCTATAATATCACTTATACGATTAATAGTCAAGAATTTTTAAACTGGGGTCTAAAATTCATCTTTAATAACATAAACACCAGAGTTGAAATATATTTATTTATGAAATATTAATAAAAACGTATTAAAATTTATGATGATAATTCAATTTTTCTGCGCTATTGACACTTGGGGGCTCTGGGCTTCAGTCCTATTAGTCCCTATGTGGATTTGCCACTGACTACGAAGCCCGATAGTTGAATGTTAACTCTCTTATAATTAAAAGAAAAAAATTGAAATAAAAATAAAATAAAAGACAGGTAATTTTATAAAATAAAGAATAAGAATATGAAAATGAATATAAATTTGATTATCTTTTGTGCGAAACAACACTAAAATCATTTTTAATAGTTATGTAGAAAGAAACGACAGTTGCAATTAATTAAAAATAGTATAATTAATGCAGAAAATTCAATGCCAAATTAATATTACGTGAGGATCTAGAATTCATAATTTACTTTTAAAAACATTTCGTAATTGTTCGGTATTCCTCTCTATTTTTGTAAAACATACGAAATTGGAGGAAAACTATCTTTTCTGTTAATGTACACCAATGCTCCCTAACCCATCTTTCCTTGTGTGAGAAAGACCTGGAAATGTTTTTAGGAAAAACTTTTCTATGAAATTCACACTTTTAGTCTCCAAATCTAAAAATCGTTCAACGCAATGTTCCCTCACACCCGTTTTAAAAGAGTTAAGAAAAAGATTGTCAGTGACCCCACCCGTTCCCTATGGTTACCGTAGGCAAATACTCTACCTCTTGTCTTTCCTGTCGTCCACTTCTTTTCGACCCTTTGATTTATATCCACCCATGGGGGGCGTCGCGTCCTTTTTGGGAACCGCTGCGCTAAACAGTCCAACTTCCGACACGTGTCGGAAGAGTAGAAATTTTGTTTCCACAGTTCTAATTGGAGGCGTTCGGCGCTTAAGAATGAGGTCACCCTCACACAGGATAGATCCCTGGAATTTGCCACCTAAAACTTGTCTGTATGAAACAAAGACATACCACCGACGGACATTGGAAAACATACAGAGAAAAATTCGAAGACGAAGAGAAATATCTCCGATTTAAATAATAATTGTAAAAACATTACAGGTATATTTATATTTAAGTTATTCTGTGAACTCTCTCCTTCTCTGCATTCTAAAGGAAAATTCGATAGAAAAATAAACCAGCAACCAGTAACGCAAATCTCCCGACAACATTTGAAATTTAGCTGGCGCCCTCTGTTATTATATTTAATTTTTAAAATATTTTATATTTTTAAATATTATAAAACGGGGAAACCTTAATTTTCAGGGTAGGGACGAGTTTTATAAAAACTTAAAAAATTCTAGTAACGAGTAAAATCGTCATTAAGTTCGCCGTAACGCGTTTCTATCAGCCAATAACGGTTCGTCTGGTAGTCACGTGAGAAAATACAATTACGTGGTGTTGTAATTGCAGAAAGAACGATGCGGTTAATTAACTGAAATAACGGACTTAAGACTAAACAGAAAANGTAATTGTTCGGTATTCCTCTATTTTTGTAAAACATAGGAAATTGGAGGAAAACTATCTTTTCTGTTAATGTACACCAATGCTCCCTAACCCATCTTTCCTTGTGTGAGAAAGACCTGGAAATGTTTTTAGGAAAAACTTTTCTATGAAATTCACACTTTTAGTCTCCAAATCTAAAAATCGTTCAACGCAATGTTCCCTCACACCCGTTTTAAAAGAGTTAAGAAAAAGATTGTCAGTGACCCCACCCGTTCCCTATGGTTACCGTAGGCAAATACTCTACCTCTTGTCTTTCCTGTCGTCCACTTCTTTTCGACCCTTTGATTTATATCCACCCATGGGGGGCGTCGCGTCCTTTTTGGCTAAACAGTCCAACTTCCGACACGTGTCGGAAGAGTAGAAATTTTGTTTCCACAGTTCTAATTGGAGGCGTTCGGCGCTTAAAAATGAGGTCGCCCTCACACAGGATAGATCCCTGGAATTTGCCACCTAAAACTTGTCTGTATGAAACAAAGACATACCACCGACGCACATTGGAAAACATACAGAGAAAAATTCGAAGACGAAGAGAAATATCTCCGATTTAAATAATAATTGTAAAAACATTACAGGTATATTTATATTTAAGTTATTCTGTGAACTCTCTCCTTCTCTGCATTCTAAAGGAAAATTCGATAGAAAAATAAACCAGCAACCAGTAACGCAAATCTCCCGACAACATTTGAAATTTAGCTGGCGCCCTCTGTTATTATATTTAATTTTTAAAATATTTTATATTTTTAAATATTATAAAACGGGGAAACCTTAATTTTCAGGGTAGGGACGAGTTTTATAAAAACTTAAAAAATTCTAGTAACGAGTAAAATCGTCATTAAGTTCGCCGTAACGCGTTTCTATCAGCCAATAACGGTTCGTCTGGTAGTCACGTGAGAAAATACAATTACGTGGTGTTGTAATTGCAGAAAGAACGATGCGGTTAATTAACTGAAATAACGGACTTAAGACTAAACAGAAAAGAATAATAAATTTTACACAAATAATCACATATAATTTAATTCAAAGGAAAAAACAAACGAATCTTAGTCGAAGTAGTATTCTTTATCGATAGATCTTTATCGAGGATTAAGCGTGTATTGAACACCACTTATTTCTCGATCCAAGAAAATATCTATCATCTAAAATCTTCTAGTTAAATAAAGCGAGGAGTACGAAACAAAATTTGTAAACACGTGGATAACGGCAGTGTCGGTATCGTTCGCCATGTTGAATACTGTACGCATGCGCTGAAATGTAAATGGTACCGCGTGCGGAAATGCGGTTACGTCACCGCTTTTCGTTTCCGCGACACATCAGTTCATCCACCCTAATGGCGACTTCCATTAACTCTCCACTCCGTCGACCTTAAATCATCGAAATTTAATACTATCAGTCCCCTAAATGAAAGGAAAAAAACCTAGAAAAGGACTGACGATGTAACAACGTGTTTGCCAGACGAGTAATAAAAACGAGGTGGGTTCTAGAAACAATATTTGTTTATCATACATCATGTGGGTTTCGTAGCTACGAACTATGACGTGAGTTGGTGACGCGCCACCTCTTGACTTCTATTAACTTTGAGAGTACACCCTTTGTTTACTGCTACAACGAGAAGAAAAACACTAAGTTTACTTACCTGTCTTTGTTAGAATTCTTTCGTACTATGGCCGAGTGGTTGGACTGGTCCCACTCCAAGACGTGTTGCCATAGCAACAGAAGTGGGTCGACAGAGGGGTCGTTCCAGTAGGACAAATTTAAACACTTAATTATTTGTAATCGGGTCGGAATAGTCGGTCATAATGTGAAATAGCCCTTACTCATTCAAAAATTCGAGTGAAATTAATATGGATATTAATTGAAACTGATTGATGACACTATTTAACTAGGACAGGTAAGTGTTTCCTATTATATGAATTTTATTTATTTATTTAGACAAATGTAAACTCAAACTCAGCAGTTTTAAAACAGATTGTTGACAGATGAAAAACATTTTAAACTGAGAAAATGGAGATAAAAGTAGAGCCAGAAAATGAATATTCAGAATTTACATTGAACCCATGTGATGTAAAGTTTGAAGTGTTAAAGAATTGCAAGAAAGAATTAAATATGGATACCAAAAAGTTTTGTAGAAGAATTAAATCTGAACCTTCAGATAATAAATATACACGAGTGAGTACAATTTACTTTTGTATATGACTCTTGTGTTGCTTTAAAAGCGTCATTTGTAAACTTCCTACGTTTACATTACTCCTTTCAAAATTATAAAATGAACTTTGTCTACTTAAATGCATGACTGCGGGGGGGGAAATGTTACTATTTTGAAGTGAGAGAAGTCAGCCGAACTCGAAAGGATCCATCATGTCTACATATAAAAACTGTCAAATAGACGTTAGTGAGAAAGTTGGCTCCAAAATCCTTTATTGTGTCATTAGATTTAGATTTGTTTATTTTCTTACAACTTATTGGTTATCATTTGCCTGACCTCACTTGTGATATGAACTGGGCTAAAATTTTTAAATTTCAGACCTGTAGATTTCCGCTATAAACCTTCTATTCGTCTGTTCTTTTTAAATCTGATAACAGAGTGAAAATCGTAAACTTTTCTAACAAAGGACTGATTAATCGTAGTCAGGTGATTTTTTTAAATTAAAATATGATTAAAAATCGCAGTCAATATAAACGATTTTTAAACATGAATTACTATGAAAAATTATAAATAATACAACTGAGTTGATTAACCGAATGAAACAATGAGATAGACTGATAGAGGGTGTAAAAGTGTCAATAAAATGCGCATGTAATTTATGGACAGCTTCTAAATATCACATTTATTATAAACCAAAGCTGAACTTATTTTAATTACATATAACAGAAAAATACAATTAAATAGTTAATAGGAACTAGTCGAAATGGATATTTTGTATGTTTTATATCATTCAAATGGGATGGGAGAATAATTTACAAAAACTTATTCAAATTTTGGATCGTTTTAAGTGAAGAAATGTAGTCCTAAAAGAGAAAACATTGAATATTTTATAAGTAGAGAGGGTGAGATGATGTATTCTCAGGTTTCATAAATTATAAACTGTCATTTTTACATATTAAAATGCTCCAGATTCTCATGAAGTGAACGAATTCTAATAATAAAAGAATTAAAAGCAATGCACATGACATATTACTATTTTGAATGTATTTATGGGTTAAACGGAATTTTATGTTTCAGTTTAAATATTTTTATTTATTTATTGTTATGTACAATTTAACTTCTGTGATAATGTAACGCAAGTTTCTAATCGTTTCAGATAAATACTTATGAAAATTCAAGTTCAAGAAATAATACAAACTATTCCAATTATTGGAGTAATTCCAGTTATAACAGCGAAATAGGTAAGAGACTTCATGCTTTTAACATTATAAATATATGTTTCTAGTGATTAAAAGAATAGTTAAAACATAAATATAGATAAATTTATATTTATATAAGTTTTAACTCGATAATATTTCTTAAACTTTGCAAATATCTTATATACGGTGTACAGTACATGAAATTAGAGAAGTATTTTAATATTATCAATATTTCTGCTCCATAAAGTTAAGGCAATAAATTTAATTTATCAGCATCCTAGAACTGAAAAATCTTAATTTAGGTGTTTTAGACAATGAAGTGTGATAGAATTTAATTTGCTTTTAATTAAAAATTTAGTTTATTCTTTAATCTAGTCATTTTGTCTTTTAACTTCGGAAAAGGAAAATGATCTTTTCTACCTTCTCATTTTCTGACTTATAATTTCCAATATATTACTCAAATACGAAAAATATTATTTAGAATATACAATATGGTCCTGCGCTTATTATTATTATTATTGTGTTGGGTTTAGTGGGTTACTCGGTTCACACTGGTGGCTGTGTACTATGCCGGACCAGAGTCAAGGCATAGCAACCAAAACAAAACTAAAATTAAATAAGTGTGTCAGTGTCTGTATTCAGGAATTTCCTAACAATGTGGCATGTATTCAATATAGTGGCCTTCTGTAGTGTTATGTATGTATTTATATTCAATTGTAATGTTCCCAGACTTTTGTGTAGTGTGTGTGGTATCACACCTGTACAGGAGAGAACTACAAGTACAATAAGCACCCTTTTTATCCTCCACAGATGCCTTATTTTCTGGGCGAGTTCTGTGTACTTGCTAATTTTTTCAGTGCATCTGTTTTGTACATTGTGAGTGTTTGGAATGGCTATGTCTATAATATATGTGATTTTATTGTGTTTGTCAATGAGTGTGATGTCTGGTCTGTTGTGGTAAATTGTTTTATCTGTGATTATGGCTCTGTTGTAGTACAGTTTGTGCGTGTTATTTTCCAGTACTGTCTGTGGAATATACTTGTAGTATGGTTCGTGGATGTCTGCCAATTTGTGTTTCTTTGCAAGCTCTTGGTGTATTATATTTGCTACTTGATTGTGTCTATGTAAGTAATCTGTCTGTGCCAAGAGCTTGCAACCAGAAGTGATGTGTTGTATAGTTTCTGGCATGATGTGACATTTTCTGCATGTGTCATTTGTGAGTGTTGTATCTTTGAGTATGTGTTTTCTGTAGTTTTTAGTATTTATGACCTGATCCTGTATGGCAATCATGAATCCTTCCGTCTCCCCAAAGAGGCATCCCCGATCTAACCAGCTGTTTGACGCAGTTTTGTCAACAAAATCCTGGGCCAGGTCGTAAGGATGCCTGCCATGGAGAGCCTTTTGAGCCCATGATTGCTTAATGTTGTCTATGCTTTTTATATGTTGTGTCATGTCTGTATGTTGTGAGTGTAAGTTTAATGGTGTGTTATTTGAGTCTGCTAGAGTTACTGCTTTATGTAACTGTGATGTTTCTTGTTTCTTGTAGAAAAACTCTCGCAGTGACTGTATTTGTTTGTAGTGAAGGTTAACTATGTCAATCAGGCCACGTCCGCCTTCTTTACGTGGAAGGGTTAATCTTTCTGTGGCGGATTTAGGATGATGTTGTTTATGCTTAGTAAGTGTTGTTCTTGTTTTCCTTTGGAGTTGCTCGAGATCTGTGTGAGTCCAATGTATAACTCCAAAAGAGTATGTGAGTACTGGGATGACATATGTGTTTATTGCTTTAACTGTGTGTTTTGCATTTAACTGTGTTCTAAGTATAGCGTTTAACCTACTTTGGTATTCTTTAATTAATCGTTGCTTTATTTGTGTATGTTCTGTTAGTTTGGCCTGTTGGAATCCTAAGTACTTGTAGAACTCGCCCTCTTCCATGGATTCAATAACGTCTCCATTTCCAAGTGCAAAATCTTCTTTCTTCAGGATTCCTTTTTCTATGTGAAGTTTTTTGCATTTGTCTAAGCCAAACTCCATTTGTATGTCCTTAGTGTATGAATGTGTGATTTGTAGGAGTTGATGAAGTTGTTTTTGTGTGGATGCATAAAGTTTTATGTCGTCCATGTACATGAGATGTGAGAGTGTAAACTGTGTTGTTTTTTCATGTCTGATATTGTAGCCATAATGCGTGTTGTTTAACATGTTGGATAATGGATTCAGGGCTAGGCAGAACCAGAGAGGACTCAAGGAATCTCCTTGAAAAATTCCTCGCCTAATGAATATTTCGTTTGTTTGTATGGAAGTGTTACTAACCCTGAGATGTAGTGTTGTTCTCCAGTGCTGCATAGTGTTTTCGAAGAATGCAATGAGTGATGGATGTATTTTGTACATGTGTAGAATATGTAGCAGCCAACTGTGTGGAACACTGTCGAATGCTTTTCTGTAGTCTATATATGCCATGTGTATGTTTCTGTGTTGTTTGTGTGCTTGCCGTAGAATGACTGAATCTATGAGTAACTGTTCTTTGCATCCCCTGTGATTTCTACGGCAACCTTTTTGTTGTTCTGTAAGAATGTCGTGTTCTTCAACATGTTTGTATATTTTGTTTGTGATACAGGATGTCAATAATTTGTAGAGTGTTGGAAGACATGTAATTGGTCTGTATTGTGTGGGGTCTGTGGTTTTGTTGTTTTTAGGTTTCATGTAGGTAATGCCCCGAGTAAGAAATTTTGGCATGTCTTGTGGATTGATGATGATGTGTGTTAGATGTTTAGCTAGTTCCTGGTGCAGTGATGTAAACTTTTTGTACCAGAAATTGTGAATGTTGTCTACACCAGGTGTCTTCCAGTTGTGTGTTCTGTTAACAGCGTAGCGAATGTCGTGTATGTTTATTTCAGCACAGGGCATAGTTGGTATGTTGTGCAAGTTTCTGTTCTCCTCCTCGATCCAGCCTGCATCAGCATTGTGTGTAACAGCATTGGACCAAAGAGAAGACCAATAAGTTGTGAGTTCTTCTTCTGTTGGTGTGCCACTGTGCTGTGTATCAGTGTTTGTTTTGGTACTGATTTGTCTGTAGAAAAGTTTTTCATTGTTTGTGAATAATTTATTTTGTTGTTTTCGTAGTGTACATGTTTTGTATCGTTTGAGTCTACGTGCTTTGGCTGCGAGTTTTTGTTTTAGTGTATCGATGTATTCTGTAATGTGTGTGTTGTGATGTTCATGTTTTGTGTGTGTTTTAATTTTCTTGAAAATGTTTTTGAGTTGTTTCTTTAATTTGGGTGTTATGTTGTTTTTAGTGTATTGTGTCAGCCTGCCTAATTGCTGTCTAATGTCATTTATTTGTGTTTCTATTCTTCTCTGCCAGGCAGGCTTGTGATAGAATTGTGTTTTGTGTGTGTCTGTGAGTGTATTTTCAGTCCATGGTTACTACTGTGACTGCCCCAGCACAAACTAATGTATGAATGTCTGAGAGTGTAGAAATTAAATGGATGTAGTTTGGTAGTAAGTGAGTGTTTACATAATTTAGTATTTTTCCTACCACCTTTGACGTGTTGATTTTCGGTATTCGTGGTCTTTGTGTGGGATCTGTACCTGTATATTTAGTGAGTGTTTCCTGAAATATAAGTGAGAGTGTATTAACTAATTCTATGTCTACGTTATCAGTGATGGATGGGGAAGTGCCTGCAGTATCATTAGTGGTACTTGTTGTGTGTGTGCTGTAATCAGTGCTTGTTGCTGGATTATCCTGACAGGTTACGTGATCTTCATTAATGTTAAATGTTTCTGTCTGTTGATGTATTTGATCAGCAACCTGTTGTTTGATAAGTTCAAGTGTTGTTTGTGGGATAAGGTTGTTGTGTATAATTGTTCTTTTTTGATCAACAACCCTTTGTTCGGTGACAGTGAGGTGAGGATATTGTTGTGTGAATCTATGGTGTAGTTGTTGTCTGTATGCTGTCATGTTTGTTTCGAGTCTTGTGATGGTGTAGTAAGTGCGGATGATAAACTCGTTCATTTCTGTTGTCCATTTCATCCGTTGGCGTGGTTTTCCAGCCTTTGTGGTCTGTGGATGCATTGCCACAGAAACACCAAGGCTAGGTTGATTCCTCACATCTGTTGAGGGCATTGCAGTAGCCATGCTTGGGCCGGCGCTGCTTTCGCCACCGGTAACCAAGGGAGACTGTGGCCTATTTTTCGAACATGAGCCTCTGCCTAACCCACGAACGCGGACCTTGTTAACCCGGGCGACGTCCGAGCCGGTATCATACTTAGATCTGGTTATTACCATCATAAATATCTCCACAGAATGTAGGTGTGTGGTCACTCTTAGCTTCATTTCTCCCCATAGACCTTACTGGCATGGGTGTCCCTACCAGGAGCTTGTGCTCCAGCCTGCATTGCCCTATGGATCAGTAAAATTACTGGGCTCTCCCATCACGACCAGGTGGTGACCACGGGAGAGTTATTATTATTATTATCATCATCATCAACCCATCTCGATTATATTATAAGATTATTCCTGCCCAATTTCGAAATTTATAGTTGATGAAGCTCTGAAATATAATGGAAATTACTGGCAAATTTATCAATTCTGCAAAATTTAGTCATAAAACTCAAAGAAATATTATAAGTTTTCTTTTTATATACGGGGTAAACCAGCGTTAGATGGTGGATAAAAGTTCTGGAAGTGTGAATGAGAAAATAAATTATATTTAAAAAAAGCTGACTAAACTAATGTATCCTTAGTATACCAAACGAAATAAAAGTCTTATACAAAACACAGATTCAATGAAATAAAATACAGTAAAACCTGTGTAAACCAGAATAGGACGGTACCGAATATTTTTTCATGTCCGGCAAGTTTCTGTTTTTAACAAGTTTCTTTAAAAACAAAAAAAAATGGCTGCATTCTGAAGAACTTTTCCGTTCAGGCAGATTTCCGTTTTGAACAGGTTTTACTGTATATCCAGACCATCTGACCCTGATTTATCCTTTTGAAAAAATTGATAGCATGTTGCGTGAGCAAATTAATTTGTCATTTAATCCTAAAAATCAGTATTCAAAAGATACTTGTTTTCTTAGTTAATGTGCGAAATTTAATGACTTTTTATCAAGCATCTGCCGAAATATAAGCAATCAAAATGTATAAAAATAGTCAAAAATGTATTTTTCCAAGTGACACTGCAGACGCTCCTAGAGAAAAAACTACTCAAATTTTACACTTATTCTTTCTCGTTATCGACCAGTTGCTAGCGAAACTTCCGGATTGAAGGGTCAAAGTACAGTACATGGGGGTTCCTTGTATAGCTATTTTACTTTTCTCACATAACATCATGCTTACTCACAAGATTTTCGCATCCATTATTGTTTTTTTACACTACGCTTCGAAGCGCTGAGCTTATTTCTTTTCAGGGAAAACGTACAGTACACCATACTTTATCTGTGCTGGCCTTCTATGTGACATCTTTCAAGACAAATACTGTATATCAAATGAAATGATGTGACTTCCGTTTAACATCGGAAGTTCGTATATAGGTAATTAGGGCTTATGGAGCCTACTGTTTCCAAATCTGGTCTCGGGTTTCATCTATCTTACTACAATCTCTAGATTAAGGAAGGATTGGCAAACAGCCTAACAGAGTACTGGGAATTTATAGGTCTATAATTTTTATTATAAAATTCAGCTAATATCCACATTGTGTTTTTAGATTTTTACATAGTTTTGTTAAGAAATATTTTTTCTAAATAATTAAAACTAAAATTATATTTATATATTTTAATTCTTAGCTTAGAATGTTGTATAATAAAAATAGTTTGTAAATTCCGATACAGATTGTAAGAAAAAGGAAATAAAAGAAGAGAAACGTGACATTAAACATGGCATAAAATTAGAATGTAAAGTCGTTTTGAAAAGATTGAATTTTAAAGTCAAAATTGAAGATTGTAAAGAAGTTTATCTCCCAGATGAATACAAAGATTTAGAGGTAAGTGATACAAACTTCCAAATATTTTACACAATTAAACTATAAATTTAGGTGTATTCTGTATTAAACAACAGTCGTAATTTTATGGTTTTTTACTTTCTGCTTTTTTCTTTCCATGATGAAAGTCCGAAGGGTGGGAACATTAAGTGTTTAGTTCAGACTGATCCAGAGTTTTATCGAGCCAGAGTAGGCCAAGCTTGAAATGAAAATGGCAATCTGATCGAATCAACCCAGGGTTTTGTAAGGGACTAAAATTATACTTCGAAAGACCAATGATAGTAAACAGTTGGGTTATTTAAGTTTATAACAATATGAACATTTTTATTATAGAAAAATACATTTATAAGGTTTCCGAAAGGGTGGGACAAAAATGAAAAAGATAATTGAAATGAAGTCAATGTAAACGAAGGATGTGGGTGATGGACAATGAGTCAGAAGATCGTAACAATTTAACTCTGTTACTTTGAGCCAATGTAAATGCTTTAGAGTATTATAAAATGTGTTCCTTTTTGAGCGAATAAATTTCTCGTCGAGTAAATCCACGATGTTGGATAAAGTAAAGTCGTGAGGTGGGAAAAGGAAATTCCTATGCCTTTCTAACTAGTGCTCTAAACTCTGAAAGCTTATAGGTATGTAAATCATTGGAGGTTGAAGGGATGTATAACGATGATCGTGATGTATACCTTCGGGTTTAAGGAACCATTCTTGAATAAAATGCCAATTTCTAAAAAAAATGCACTTCCGTAGTAATAATTTGCTCCAATTTAAGTTTTAAACCATCTTTGTTGGATCTTGGTTGCTTGCTGTTCTCTTTACTATATGTATTTTCTTAGCATAAGGTTGCCGTTGAGAACAAATCACACAGGAACACTTTTAGTGGAAAAAGGTCGGTTTATTGATAGGAAAGGATATGCATTTCGGGCTTAATACCCGTCTTCAGTCCTATTATAACAGATTTATCAGCAAAATTATTACAGAGTTATAGATTTACCAATTGTATTGAAATATTTAGGTTACGTATACACAGGTTTATACAATAAAACATAATTTCCTGAGTTTATAGTGACAGTCACGACAACACGACTCGTGAGAAGACGTAGGCGAAAAAAGGTAATGAATGGAGATAAAATTCTTTTAATTCTACCCGTATACACATTAGAACAGTATAATAACATGTGCTAGAATAAAAAGGGGGTAAACTTAAAAAATTAAGTACATAATTAAGAGGTGGAATTTGTATAAAATTAATAAGGGTATGATGCGAAATAATTCTGATAAAATGTAAAAAAAAAAAAACATAGGCCAGATAGGAAAGGTTAAAAAAATGTGAATATTCACTGAATGTTTGGTGTGTTGACTTGCCCAGTGTAATACGATAGAGGGAGGTAGTACATTTTAATGGGTTTTGCTACTTAGTTAGGAATGGTTGCCAGATGTCATTGCTGACTGCACCTGTATTTAGGTTCATTCTGTGCATTTCATTCTGTGCATTTTAATAATTTCAATGTGTTTATAAAATTTTCTTATAATAATATATTTTTCTTTTTTAAGAGTTTTGACACTGTCGAGTAAGATCTCGCAGCCAGCTTGGTTGCAATGATTGGCGACCGCTGACTTGGTGTAATAATACTTTACCGCTCTTATATGCTCTTTTATACGGGTTTTAAACGCCCTACTAGTTTCACTTATGTAATAGTACGTGTTTTGATTTTGTTGGCATACATATTGAATATGTTCTTTTTAATATACACGGGTGTGCTGGAGTAATAATTGATTACTTTACTGACTTCACAGGGTTTTATATATTTTTTAAAGGTAATGAAATTATTATTTCTTAGTACAGTGATGTCTAAAAAATTAAGTTTGCTGTTATTTTCATTTTCTATTTCAAAAACATATATTTTTTAGGCTCAACATTCTCATATTTTTATTTATATTGAGATTTTGGAGATTTTTTATGAACTGGTCAAAGTTTTTAATGCTATTAATTGAATTATCAAATATATTTAGTTTATTTTAAAGGAATTTCTCTCCATAATAAAATACAGTACTTAGGTAGTTATATTCAGGCTCAACATTCTCATATTTTTATTTATATTGAGATTTTGGAGATTTTTTATAAACTGGTCAAAGTTTTTAATGCTATTAATTGAATTATCAAATATATTTAGTTTATTTTAAAGGAATTTCTCTAAGTTGTAAAGAACGTAAAATTTAATGTCAATCAGTGAGAGGTAAGATTCATTTAATTAATGTGTTATTACTGTGATGTTGAACTTGGGTATTCTCCAGTTGTAATCAAAAATATTATCAACATCTTTTGTATTAATTAATTAGATTCTTTAAGTTTTTTAACCATTTTTACTAAACTTTCATTTATGCTTAATTTAAAGTAGGATCTTCAGTTAAAGTGTAATATACCTGATCTAATAATGATCTAAAATGTGTTTAAAATTGGTACTGACATGTTCTCTCTCGTTAATTTCTATTTTAGTTAGTATATCCTCTAAATTTACTTTGAAATCATTATAATTAATTTTTGTTCGGCCATAAAAGTTTAAACTTTTGATAACAAATTTTTAACAAAATTAGGTATTATGCAAGCATTTTGGTTTACAACTAACATTTGTTCCCAGTTTGTTTCATTCCTTTATAGTTGGGTAATTTAGTCTTTTAACCAATTTATTATATTTTCTACGAGTATGTGTGTTATCATAGTCGACTTCATAAGCGTGTTTACCTTTAACTATTTTGATTTTAGATTTGAGTTTTTTAATTTCGTATCTGTTAAAATTAATTGTTGATTTTAAAATTAACTTATTTACTTTTTAACGACATCGTTTTGCAATGATGGCGATAAAAATTTAGGTAAGGTTAATGTTGGAAGTTCTAATTTCTTCAATAAAATAGTGTTTAGATACCAGACATCTGTTAGTAACTTGTTCAGTTCTTCTTTCATTTTTTTGGTGTTCGCTAAATCTGCCAAGATTCAGCGAACACGAAAAAGATGGAAGAAGAACTGAACATTATTCAATGAGTCTGAGTATATGTTGAAGTCTATAAATAACTGTAGCATGTGTATAGCCTCGGAGAAAGTCCTTGTATCGTCAGAGAAGATCTATCCGAGACTACAACAATTTCTCCTTATAACTCAAATCTGAATTAACACAATCATATATTACTAGACTCAACGGATTTTATTGTGGATCTGGAAACTTTTATTAGCGTAACCCTAGGGATTCGCGGAACAAAAGTTGGGAATCCTTGGTCAAATAAGTTGCCCAGTAGATAAAATCCCTGAACACTGTTGACTGTGAATTCGTTCCTGGTTAATGGGTTGCCCAAGTAGAGATTTAAGGGTTTCTTTACTTCTGCAACATCTAAACAAGGGCCAGTTTCCCATAGAAAGTACTTCCGAGAAGATCTCCCTTCAGCAGATTGACCACATTTTGCATTCTTTTATAACACCATACACCAAACAAAAAGAAGGAATTAATTTCTACAAAATATGTAAGAAATAATTTAGTTTTAATGCACTTTTTAATGCACAACAACATGTTTATGACTTACATAATTATTTTCGTGTATAACATATTATTTTGTGTTGTATCTACATTCTTTAGCCTGTCAAGAACGAATTCTTCATTCCCGACAGAAATTCTAACAGAAATGAAACGAACGTACAAAGTAAGTAACACATTACAAGTTTATTTGTTAATTAATTTAAATACTTCTTTGAAGATCAGACTTTACATATAAAATTAGCCCTATGTAACATTTAAAATTTTGCGGTACCATCACATTTTATTTAAAAAAAAACCTGTTATATTTTTACCTATTATATGATAACATAAAGCTTAATTTTCAGGGAAGAGGTGGGTTTTTATTAAGATTGTAATTGCTAATTCTGAGAAAAAACCGTTATTAAATCTGACCCTACTGGAGATACACACGACTTCCATTATCCGTCCACTCCGCCGACCTTCAACCACCAAAATAGTTAATAATATTTTATACTTAAAATTCCGAAATTTTAAAAAATAAAATGTGCTTGTAGTTTTAAAACTGTATTCTTAATGCTATAGCTAACGACGTTAACATTTTCAATGTTACAAAGTTCTACACTTCTGCTGGATATTTATTGATATTAATATGTAAATAAATTCAATTATCCTTAACTTTTCTTCTTAAATTGTGTGTGGCAACATCCGGAATAATATTTTATTTAAAAGGTGTTTATATAATTTTATATATCATAAAATGGCAAAAAGCTTAATTTTGTGGTTAGAGAAAAGGTTTATAAAACATTGTAAATGCTAATAACGAGTAAAATCTTCATTATTTCCGATTTTACGCGTGGCATTACACATGTACCCTCTGTACCCCGTTAACCTCTATAACCAAAAGTTAATAGCATCTAACCCCCAAAACATAAATCTCCATTCAAAACTTTAGATATTTTGGACAAAATTCGAAACAATTATTATGAATCAAAGTGGATAAAGAAGAATGTGCCATATACTACACAGATACACATACATACATACATACATACATACATACATGCAGAATAATCCGCGAAAGTTTTTTATTTATTTCTTGAATTTTGAAACTTCCCTCAGCCTGACAATGTAAATATATTGCATGGTCATTTTCTTCACCAATCGCCATGCTGTTATATGTATAGTAGCGTAGCGTAGTGGGGGCGGCAGGGGGGGCCCATTTTAGGGGGAGACAAAATTACGTTATATGGGGCGGCAAAATTTCACAATAAATAATAATAATATCTTGTAAGAATTTGAACCATTTTATTTCATATTTTCGTCCACCTACGACTCGGACCGATTGAAATGAGCACGAAATAGTGTTACTATCCATCCGGGGATATCGTGCGCAACCTGTTGATCTTTTTTTTTTTTTGTTTTTGCTTGTACGATTTATTCGTATAGGCCTATATATACACCTCTAAAATCCAATACAGCTAGGTCACTCGCGTTACTCCTATCCAAGTCTCCCTAGTCGCTAACTGTAACTGATTTAGAACCAGCATGCACAACACATTATTCTTCGCATTGCAAAATGACATACGCATGGGTCAGGAACTTCTATTCGAACAAACCTCACCCGCCGTCCGGGTCAGCGATTTTAATAAGGTGGCAACACTAGCACGGAATTTTTCATTACTTATTCTGTGACGAAACTGAATTTGTCTTTTAAATTGAGATATCTAAATAAGGGGGGCGAAATTTTTCTCCGTCCCCCCCCTTATTTAGGTATCTCAATCTCAAACTTCGAACTTTTTCGTACTTCAATCTAACCGTTAACTTTGAATTTGCTATTCTCGAAGACAATGGAGAGTTCGTCTGGATGCAAAAATAAGTTTAAAAGTTAGGACCGAAAATTTCATAAAATTTAATTCATTTCGAAGAGAATTTAACATTATTTAAACATATTTACTCGGTCGGAGGACTTTTTAAATATCGGATTTTTCTTAATTTCTATTAATAAAATCTGTTTACTATTTTAGTTTGTTTTACTCAATCTAATGCTTAAAAAAATATAATCCAGCTGGAAGTCGAAAAGAATTTCTTTAAAATATTTTACATTTTTCAATTTGTATCTATAAAATATTTCGTAATTATTGGTATTCGGGCCGAATTCCAAAGTCTTGTTGTCGAGATTAATTACGTTTAAATCGCATAATTCGGAATCATATTCGCTTCTTTCCCTGTATATCCGTTTGTTTTCAACCCGGAAAATTCTTCTAATCTCGGAAAATCTCGCAAGTTCTTTAAAAGGCACCTTGTTTTCTTATTTTGTGTTAAGGTTGAAGAAATTTTGCATATAGAAAGTATAATTAAGCGACCCTCGCGTCATACTTCATGACATCATCGAGAGTAGACTGTTGACGTCATGGCACATACTGATGTACCGTGTACTACTACTTGAATCGCATTCGGTAATGGGTTTTAAAAATGTTTTTATATATAATTCGCGAATTTCCCTGAAAATTAGAAGGCGTTGATGTCAGAATGATCAGTCATTTTAAAACAAGGACTGATAGGTGTGGTCTCTGTCAAATATTAATCGATGAAAATAATCGAAAACCTTTATTAAGCAACTGTAATTGCAGGTAATGAATTATAACTTTACTTGTACATAGCAGCTGTTAATAGCGGCATCAAGGCTATATCCAGATAGTTCGGCAGTTCGTTTGTCTTCCACAAATACATATTGATTATTGACAATCTGTGACATGCAAAGCAAACATAACAAGCAAAAATTTAAAAAAAACTAATAAGCGGGCTTAGAATTAATCAATACAAATGTACTCTGACAGCTTATGAGTTAAATTGAGCACGGCTGAATTTCTTATCTGCATGGTAGAGATCTCAACTTGCGACATTAAACTTATGCTACTGTTTTCTAAAAGAAGATCTTTTAGAACGAAACTGCATAATAAATGTAGAATCTATTGTGTATATTTGGTCATTCGAATCAATTCATACTAAGCCAACCGGTGGTATATTGGATAAAACAACCGAACATTGACAGTTGGTCTCGGGTTTGCACTTCATTAACGGCTCGCTTGGCGTAGTTTTTTTTTGAGTTTTGCACTCGTACCATACACTAATATTAACATTAATAGAATATGTGAATAGAACCAAGAAAAAATTGGGTTGATTGGATAGTCTTAAGCAATAAATTTTTGCTGTCAATGTCAGTAGTGTAGCGTAGTGGGGGCGGCAGGAGCGGCCCGCCCCGGGCAGCCCATTTTAGTGGGTGGCAAAATTTCACAATAAATAATAATAATATCTTGTAAGAATTTGAACCATTTTATTTCATATTTTCGTGCACCTACGATTCGGACCATTGAAATGAGCACAGAATACCATCCGGACAGTCCGGAATGGACTCGCCGTCCGGGGATGTCGCGCNGGGGCGGCAAAATTTCACAATAAATAATAATAATATCTTGTAAGAATTTGAACCATTTTATTTCATATTTTCGTGCACCTACGATTCGGACCATTGAAATGAGCACAGAATACCATCCGGACAGTCCGGAATGGACTCGCCGTCCGGGGATGTCGCGCACAACCTGTTAACAGATTTAATTTGTATTAGCAGAAAGATGATTATCTGAACAACAGATTAATGCAAAACAACAGAAGTGAAAAAGTAGTGACTGGTTCTCTCTTCACAATTTGTTTTTGAGAGTATAATTTGATCCTATTTCATATCTTATTCCTCACTTATATCTTATTTCATCATTTAAGTACAAATATTTGTCAAAATTTACATAATCTAACTTGTCTGAGATATGATTATTTTTGTCATTAGTTTTAGTTTTTGATTAGTTTCTAAATTTCTAAATTCACAACTTTATTTGTCGAGATGCGTTTCGGGCTTTAGCCCCTCTTCGGTTGGCTACACAATAAGATATAAATATAAATTTCTTATATTACATAATATTCTATTATGACAATTAAAGACATACCATTATATTCTAGAATAACATATATATGACAATCGAAAATATCATTACATTGTCATATATAATGTTATTTCAGGATATAATGGTATGTCTTTAATTGTCATAATAGAATATTATGTAATATAAATAACACACATCTAAAATAGTACGGTAGAAGCTGAATTCTTCAGAGTAATACTTAACTCTTTCCCCCTCCCCTGCAGGGGAGAATTTCCAAAAATCCCTTTTTAGTGTTCATTCAAAGTTCCGAGTATATCGGCAAACGACAAAATTCTAAGTCCCGAGTATACCGATAGACAATATTTTCTAAGTCCCGAGTATACCGAGAGAGAGTGAAGTAAAAACAATCTAAGTATTTACCTCTTTAGGTCGGCGATCAGAAACCTTGAAGTCCTTCCAGAGTAGACGCTTGTAGTCTTCTTTCTTCGATGATCGCGTCCTCCGATGATCGCCTCGAGAACTCCGATCATTCCCCTTTTATACTTTTTTTAGCGTGGGAAATCTCGAGGATTCTTCTGACGCAAACTGTCACTTCTCCCGATTTATGACAGTCTCCCCCGTCATGGGTGACGACAATGCAGACATCGCTTGACCAATTAATGTTAAAGTCGTCATCACCTGGGGAGATGACTGACCATTTTTGGTAATGTTCTCACCGTAAGGGTGCCCTTGTAGGTGACCTCTTGTCTACTCTCTATACAGGAACACCCATCCGTCTCCGTCCACCGGACACCCGCAGGAGACTACTCTTTTACAAGGTGTCTGCGGTGTGACCAATTAGTAAAAACAAACAAACGTCCCGGGGAGAGGGGAGTTCTTCCGCGGTCGCCTCGGACGACTTCGTCCTAGGGATGACCTTCTTGACGGACGAATTACGCAGTTCATTATCCGGGGTCTATTCTTCGGACATTAGGGTGAGAACGGGAGAAATAACGGAAATAATGACGAGAGAAAAAAAATTTTCTCATAGGTTAGTCAGAATTTCACATATGTCAAAGAACACAATAAGTATATAATTTAAAGTATACGAATTAATTATCGTATTTAACATTTAAATTTCAGTTAAGAAGGAAGAAGAAAGTGAGCAATACGATATTCATCACAATTCAAAAAGACAAAAGAATAATAAGTGTAATGCAAACAAGACGAAATTCATCCCTTCAATTAGAAAATGCAACAACATCCAAGGAAATATAATGAGGAAATATCTCAGAGTAACGCGTTCATCTCACTCTAAACAAAATCACAAATGTGATTTATGTAAACAGACTTTTATAAACAAGGAAATACTACAAGCGCATTTGAACTTTCATATCGGAAAGAAACCATTTAGCTGCACAACCTGCAATCAGAAATTTTTCTGGCAATTTTTACTGAGAATACACATGAAGGAACACAACACCGAAAAACAAAGCGAAATTGATCATAGAAATCTTCGTTTGCCATCATCATCTGAAATTCGTAAAACATCTAAACGGAAAAACTTTCGATGCGACATCTCCGATAAGCTACTTGCTTCAAAGGGCTTTTTAGAGCTGCATCACAGAAGACATCAGCAAGCACCTCATTGTTGTAAGATACGTAAAAAAGAATTTCAAACGAAATCGTTATTCAGAAGACACCAAGTTATTCATAGTGAAGATCGACCTTTCAAATGCGATATATGTAATAAGGGTTATAAAACGAAACGCCATTTAAAAAGGCATCATGAAATCCACAGTGAAGAATGTAAGTATTCTTGTCAGGTGTGTAACAAAAGTTTTAAGACACGACAGCATTTAAGACGACATGTTCTTATACATACCGATGAATGCAATTACTGCTGTCAGATATGCAACAAGTATTTTAAAACAAAACGCTATTTACGACGACATGAAAGAACTCATGAAAGTGGTAAGTATTTTTGTCACGTATGTAAAACACGATTCAAAAATAGATTTGCTTTTGACAGACATCGCTTTGTTCAACATCAGAATATGTTTGTTTGCGCATATTGTAATAAGTCATTCAAAACTAAAAATATGCTGAAAGCTCACTCGAAAATCCATATTCAAAAATGTAATATATGTAAAAAAGAGTTTTCGTGTAAAAATTCTTTAGTCATTCATCAGAGAATTCATTTTGATATAAAACCGTATCTTTGTGAGGTGTGTAACACACGTTTCATGTCAAATTTTGGGTTGAAACGTCATCAAAGTTCTCACAATAAAGACAATCTGCCTTACGTTTGTGAGGTATGTAAGAAGGGATTTTACACCAAATCTCACCTCTTAAGGCACCAACCTGCTCATCAAAGAAAGGAACATTTTTGCAGCTATTGTAAACGTAGATTTAAAACAGAAACTAAACTGAAATTGCATTTACAATTTTCTTGTTCAGAAATACACTCTAAACGATTAACTTATCAATGTAATATCTGTAAACAAACTTACGTAAATAGTTTTGATTTGGAGCGGCATCTACTTGCATACAATAATCAGATACACTTCCGTTGTGACGTTTGTATAAGGAAATTTACGTCAAAAGTCGAATTCGAAACTCATAAAAAGACTGCTCATCCTCCGGCAGGAAGGTATAAATGCAAAATTTGCAATAAGACATTTCGGACACAAACTTTTCTAAATAGACATATGAAAATGAATACCGATTTAAGCGTTATGATATGTGATGTGTGTGGTATGAAATTCTGTTCGTTTATTACTTTAAAACTTCACGTGCGAAGTCATCTTTCGCAATAGAATTTTGTGTGTAAAATACGTATTATTTATATTAATATACGAAATATATTATACAGGACAATAGGTAGAAATATTGAGATTTTTTACTGATTATTTTTATGTTTTCAATTTCGCTTATAATAATAGAACTGCAATTTTAAAAAAACTGTGGACTTATAAATTCTCATTGTTCACCGTTGTCTGTCTTTTTTCAATTCGAGAAGAGAATAAGATAAAGTCGTGACAAGATATGGAAAGCTTAGGGACATGAAGCCCCAATTTTATATACAAATTTACCGTAGAAACCAGAATACTACATAGTTAATCGGAGCTTCTACTTTCTACGGCCTGTCACTAAGGTTTCAATACGTGGACTCATCTTTCTAACTCAATTCTCGAGAGTAACGAGAGAAAGACGGGCGGACGGACGACAGTGGATATTTACAGGTTTACAATTTATTTAAATTGCAGCCCAACAAAGTATTCAAAATGGAATGAATCAATTATTCTAATAATAAATTGAAATTTTTATGAAATCAATTTTTAATAAAATAAATAATTTTTAATCGCTCTAAGATGTTTTTCGTGAACTTTTTCTTTGTTTATCGCTTTATATGTAATGATTAATCAAAAATTTAAAAAAAAATTTCGAATGATTACTTAATGTGTATTTAATTTTCACGAAAGATCGCCATGTGACCGGAAATATACAATGTCAGAGTTCACAGTGTTTAGTGTATGGGCAAGGGAAGCGAGATTTCTGTCCCACACGGGCCAACGTAATACGTATTCGTAATTGTGTGGTTTACTGCTAACTCTGAAGAAAAATAAATGTAAATATTAATCATTTAACAATTTTTAATTAACCATTTAATTATTTCCGAGCCCACCAGTGGCTAAGCAGTCTTCGTCCCCTGAACACTGCGAGTTAGGTCGTGGGTTTACGTCTCGCTGGGATGGGATGGCCACGTGGAAATTTCCGGGTTTTCTCCACTAGTGTAACGCCTAAATAGGGACCAGTTTCCTTTAAAAAGACCTCTCGGAAGGCATTTTCCTAGGCAGATCGCCCAAGTGATGCGTTGCCATAACTGAACAATTATTTCCATTTATTCTTCCTTTAATTTTAATAAATAGCATTGTACTGCGTGGTTCGTATTTAATACTGCATTAAATTTCGTCCGAAATTTCCTTAACAATAGAAAATAAAATAAAAAGCAGATTCTCAATTGAAGTTTTTAGACTATTTACANGAATGAATCAATTATTCTAATAATAAATTGAAATTTTTATGAAATCAATTTTTAATAAAATAAATAATTTTTAATCGCTCTAAGATGTTTTTCGTGAACTTTTTCTTTGTTTATCGCTTTATATGTAATGATTAATCAAAAATTTAAAAAAAAATTTCGAATGATTACTTAATGTATATTTAATTTTCACAAAAGATCGCCATGTGACCGGAAATATATCCACACAATGTCAGAGTTCACAGTGTTTAGTGTATGGGCAAGGGAAGCGAGATTTCTGTCCCACACGGGCCAACGTAATACGTATTGGTAATTGTGTGGTTTACTGCTAACTCTGAAAAAAAAAATAAATGTAAATATTAACCATTTAATTATTTCCGAGCCTACCAGTGGCCAAGCAGTCTTCGTGCCCTGAACACTGCGAGTTAGGTTGTTGGTTTACATCTCGCTGGGGTGGGATGGCCACGTGGAGTTTTCTGGGTTTTCTCCACTACTGTAACGCCTAAATAGGGACCAGTTTCCTTTAAAAAGACCTCTCGGAAGGCATTTTACTAGGCAGATCGCCCAAGTGATGCGTTTCCATAACTAAACAAACAATTATTTCCATTTATTCTTCCTTTAATTTTAATAAATAGCATTGTACTGCGTGGTTCGCATTTAATACTGCATTAAATTTCGTCCGAAATTTCCTTAACAATAGAAAATAAAATAAAAAGCAGATTCTCAATTGAAGTTTTTAGACTATTTACAAAAAATTAAATTTTTCGAGTCTATCTTTTAAATCTTTTATACACCACCATAGAAGTAACAGTTTTAAAAAAATGCTTTTGAAGAAAAACTTCTAATGGTTTTAGAAGTAAAACTTCTAAAACAAAAAGCAGATTATAAAATAAATCTCCCAGTAAATATTTAAGTTATAGTTTATAAATTTGTTTTCATATTTTTTACAATAATATTTTTTTTATAAAACATTAATTGTCTGATTATTTGGAAAACTAATGACGAGATGCAATTTTCAATTATATTTTAATTAAAAGTATATGCTCAAAGTAGTAGTGTTTTGCTTCTGTACCTTATACTGTTCCTTTAACAATAGAGTCGTGCAGGCCATTCATCTGACTTCTTTCGAGGGGAAAGTTTTGAATTGAAAGAACGTGACTTCCGGTTTGCTTCGGAAGTTCGTACACAGTTAATCAGGCCTTTTGCCCCCACGGTTTTTATATCTGATCGACGATTTCGTCTATCAAAATACGTTCTTGTAGTTAAGGAAGGACAGTAGGAATTTATATGTTTATAAATTTTTCAAATTTTAGCCAAAAAAAAATAAATTTCAATTTTATTGGTAAATTTTGATGCGACCTTCCAAAATATTTTAAATTTTAACGATGAAATAAATTTAATTTTTGATTACTATGACTATTCGTAGGTAAGTTCTAGGAATAATAATTGTTTACCATATAAATCGTGGTTTTATAGCTACAAAGTGTCAGATGCGATGATGTGGTGAAACCCCTCGACCCAGCTAAAACTTCCGGTGACCTCATGTTTCGGGTCGCGTTAGAGCAGGATAGTCTTGAACGAGATCGAATTAGCATCACTTGTCATCGACTAAATTGTTCCTAAATTCTCTAAAGTTTGCTTTAGCAATGAATTACTATAAAAAAGTCATTCATACACTAATACTTCAGTACTAAAGTAAATTTAATAATGTTCGATGATAATTAGGTTCGTTCATGGTCGAAAATTTGCTCCTCATTAACCGGCTTGTAGCGCAAAGTTTCCGGTTTTCCTTCACGTGCCTAATAACTAAACAGGAATCAGTTTTCCATATAAAATCTATGCGTGAGGAATACCCGATTAGCAAATGGCCCACGTGTTACGTTGACTTATTCAATCGATAATAATTTACTCAAATTTTAATTTATAAATTTGTAAAGCATACAAAGAATACAAATTTTCTACGAAATGAATAAAGAATTTAACACAAATATTTTATTTATCACAATAGAAAATCTTGATACATTGACTTCCTAGTTTAATTCGTTCTGTGACGGAACTCGTAACTCAAATTACTCGTATGTAAAATTAATTTTTCCCATAAAAATGAATTGGAATGCCATTAATCCGTTCCAGATTCTCCGAAACATCGCAATTTTTGTTATATGTTTTCAAATAAAAAAATGTACTTAATGAACATCGACTTAAGCAACATCAAGTAAAAATGGCTTTGTAAACGGCTGCAGAAACAGCATCACAACGTCAAGATCGACTTAAAGCACTTCTTAATTCTTCAATCTCTTCTTTCTGGTAAGAAATATTCTGTCATGCTTGAAGGGAGAATTTCTAGTATATTTAATGATACATAGAATATTCAAATGTTACCATTTCTATTTATTTTAATGTGTATGAATGTGCCAACACACACACACATATACACGGAATCTTCTGTAGTTCATTTCTATATTGTAAGTCAAAGTGAAAAGAAAGGTGACGTAGGAGACATTGAAGCTGGATTAAGTTTGACTCCCGCACTGTCAAAAGAACCCATATAGAGAAGAATATAAAGGATTTTAATGACAGTGGGACGACAAAACCCTGTCAGTAAACAAAGGGTTAACGGAAGAAACTCCAGCGGTGACACGTCTCCAGCACACGTGACACTTTTCAGCTATAAAATCAAGTGTTATATGGTTAATACTATTGTTTTTAAAACGCACCTATAAATGTTTATAGTAAGAAACTAAAAATAAAATAAGCCTATTTAATCATATCCTTAAAACTTAATAAAATTTTTCCGGTTACATTATACTAGATAGAATGATAATTCAATGTTAACTCTCTTATAATTAAATGCTAAAATTAAAAAAAAAAGTTAAAAGGCAGGTAAATTTATGAAATAAATGATATAAATTACGAAGAAAAATGAAAATAAATTTAAATTTGATTATCTTTTGTGCGAAACAACACTAAAATAATTTTCATAGTTGTGTGGAAAAAAAAAAATTACAATTAATTAAAAATACAATTAATGCAGAATGAATATTTAGCGAGAATCCAAAGCTCATAATTTACTTTTAACAAAATTTTGTTAAATTTGTTGGATATTCTATTTGTGAAACATACGAAATGAGAGGAGAAACTTCCTTTCTGATAACACTAGTTCCTTCGGATTCGATTGTTCTAGTGTGAGATTTTGCACCAATCAGTGTCAAGTTATACCCAAGTACCTAATTGCCCGCTAATTCATTTTTTCTTGTATGAACAAGGCATAGAAATATTGTTAAAAATCTTTCTAAACAAACTCACACTTTATATCTTTACTGTACTGTACATTGTTCTCCAAATGCTGAAACCATTAAAGTGAATGTTTCTTTACACCCGTTTTAATACGGGAAAGTGAAAGGTTGTCAGTAACTACAACTTTTACTTACGATCACCCTTCAGCATCCAACCTTTAGTTTCCCCTGCCTTTTCTTTTCGCTTTTCTACATTTACTCGCCACTCACAGGGGGGCGATAGGGTCAACTTCTCTGTGCTAATCAGTTCAACATTCCAAGAGAAGTAATTCGAAGACGAAGAGAAATATCGCCGATTTACAAAATAATTGTGAAAACATTAAAAGGTATATTATATTTAAATTATTATGTAAACTCTATCTCTCTCTGTCCCCATTCGAAAGGGAAATTCGACTGTAGGATAAACCAGCAATGAGTTGCGCAACTTTCCCAGGAACATCTGAAATTTTGATAATTTTAAGAGTATGGATGAGTTTTATAATAAAAAAAATTACAATTGCTAATAACGAGTAAAATCGTTATTAAGTCCCGGCCCAAATGGAGATACTCACGACCCCATTAACTCTCCACCCCATCGACCTTAACCGTCGAAAATTAATAGCATCGATGCACCTAATAAAGGAGAGAATACCTAAGGGAAGACCGAGGGAGTAGTGGATGAACAAAACAACTGAAGACTTAAGAAAAAGGACTGACGATGTAACAACGGTATTTGCCAGACGTGTGATAGAAACGAGATGGGTTCTAGGAACAATATTTGTTTATCATATAGCACGTGGGTTTCGTAGCTACAAACTATGACGTGAGTTGGTGACATGCTACCCTAAACTTTCTTCTATTAACATTGAGTGGTCACGCTTTTCGGACTGCTACAACACGAAGAATAGCACGGAGTTTACTTGTCTGTCTTTGTAAGTAGCTCTAAAATTCGAGTAATATTATTGTGGATATTTATTAATTGATATTGATTGATGACACTCTATTCAACTAGGAGACGTAAGTGTTTCCTATTATATGAATTTTATTTATTTATTTATGCAAATGTAAACTCAAACGAGGCGGTTTTAAAATTTTTCATCGTTGACAAGTGAGAATATTTTAAATTGAGAAAATGAAGATAAAAGTAGAGCCAGAAAATGAATATTCAGAAAATACAAAGAAAGAAAATATTCAGAATTTACATTTAACCGAAGTGATGAAAAGTTTGAAGTTTTAGTGAATTGCAAGAAAGAATTTAATGCAGGCAACAAATTTCTAGAAGAATTAAATCACAACATTCAGATCATAAAAATATACAGGTGAGTAAAATGTACTTTTGTATACGACTCTAGTGTTGTTTTAAAGCGTCACTTGCAAACTTTCTACGTTTACATTACTCCTTGCAAAATTTTAAAATGTACTTTGTCTACTTAAATTCATGACTGCAAAAGAAAATGTTACGATTTTGAAGTAAGAGAAGTCAACTGAACCCGAAAGGATCCATCACGTCTACATATAAAAACTATCAAACAGTAATTAGTGAGACAGTGTCTCCAAAACCCTTTATCACGCCATTAAATTTAGATTTATTTACTTTTCTTTACTACTTATTGGTTATCATTTGCAGCAGTTACCTGACCTCACTTGTGATATTAAATGGGTAAAAATTTTTAAATTTTAAATCTGCACATTCCCTGTATTGACAGTCTGCTCGACTGTCTTTCTTTAATCTCGAGAACAGAGTTATGTAGGTGAAAATCGATAAATTATCAACCGGAAACCTGTGATTAACCGGTGATTTTTTAAATGAAAATATAATGAATAATTACAGCGAATATAAACGGTTTATTAATCTGAATTACTATGAATAATCATAAATAATACAATTCAGTCGATTGCCCTATTTGAATCGTTAAAACAGACAAATAAAAGCGTTATAAATTCATGGAATCAGGTAAAATTTTGATTTAGAAAGTCCCACGTAAAGTGTTGACTTCAGATATTTTCCTTCGGGAACTGAAAGGGCACGGAGTGGTTGATCTTTAGTGGACGTTCGTTTATTTCATTACATTTTATACAAGTTATGCATTTTATTATAACTATTTTAAAATTTATTGTATGTTTTGTCTCTACTTATTGTATCTATTTTTCGTAAGATTTTAAAAATAATCGTGTTTAGTTGGGCGTTCGAAGACAGGATAGGGGACTACGGAACATTGGACAAACTAATCCAATGGAGAAAAAATAAATAAAATGTGAAAAAAATGCGAACATAATTAATGTACAGCTCCTAACTATCATATTTACTATAAGTCAGAGCTGGCTGAACTTATTCTAATTACAAATAACAAAAAATACGATTAAACAGTTAATAAAAACGAGTCGAAATGGATATTTTGTATATTTTATATCATAAAAATAGAAAGGAAGATAATTTATTCACATTATTGATATTTTGGATTCTCTTGAGTGAAGGAATATTTTAATAATTTAATATTTTATACTTATATTTAAGTAGAAAGAGTGGGTGAGCTGACGTATGTTGAGCTTTAACTACTTAAAAACGGTCATTTTGTATGAAAATGCTCCAGATTTAAATCAAGTAAACCAATTTTCATAATATAACAATCAAAAGAAATGTAGATAAATATCATTATTTCAGGGATGCACAACCTTTTCTGAAGAAGGGCCAAATTAGGATTAAGTTTACTGACTGGGGGCCGGACCTCCAAGTGATTAATGCGATGTTTGATGCAATTTGCGAGATTCTTTGTTGTATCGTCATGTGGTTAAGACTGATTGTTTGAAAACACTGTCTTCTCAGGACACATCTCACTTGCGATGATAAGACACTTTTTTATCATATCGCCATCTGTGAAAGGTTTCCCATTCTTGGCTATTAAAGCAGATATTTCTAGGCTGGCTTCAACAGCCGCATCCAATTCTCCAGATTGTTTCTTGAACACATTTTGTTGGCTGATTAGTGATCGTCGTAACGATTCGATTTTCCGTTTGCGTTCCGTACCTTGCAGAAGGAAATCCTTGTGTTGGCTTTCATGATGTCGCTTCAGGTTGAATTCTTTTGGCACTGCTATTGTTCCATTGCACAAAAGGCAAATAATGCTGTTGTTCTGTTGCACAAAACAGTACTTGTTAGTCCACACTTCCACTTCTTGAAACTGATGATTCTCGCGATTGACCTTGCGTTTAATGCCCGGCGCCATACTGTTCACTCTGCAAAACAATGTCTCATTGTGCCGAAAATTCTGAGGCCCGCAACAAATCATGTTTGAGATAAGGCAAGCTAGACTACCACGTGCTTTGTTCTGTATCCACTCTGACCAAAGACTAAAGAGGCGGGGACAGAAGACTATTATGCACACGTGGCCAGGCAGGTCTTAATTCGTTCGACCCCTGTCCGGGCGTCTCCACCATTTCTCAGAATTTGTGAGTCAGATCGTCAACATGCCAGGTGCAGGACACTAATCCATCATAAATGTGGTTACCATTCTTACCTAAATTATATTTATGGCCCGTCAGTTTTACCCCCGTGTTCAGAAATGAATCAAAAGTGATTAACACAGTGCAGTGGAAAATCTGAATATTTTAAATATAATTATTAAAATTGCGATATCTCGTTTCAAATTGGCACTAGAATCAATTTTTTTTTTTTTTTCTGTCCTAAATATATCACAGTTTACGACTGTTAAATTTCAAATAAAATAAAAATTAAAAATAATAATTTAATTTTAAATTTACGAAAAAAAGAATGTAAAAATAAAAGTAAATAAAAAGTTCCAATTAATTTACTACTTAAATAACCTAAATATATCTGTTTTCTTTCAAACAAAAAAAACCGCAGCTTTCTAGCTACACGGAATCATTTTACAACCCTCTTTGTTGACAAGTTTATGGCTTGACGCGGTTTGTAATAATTATTAAATCCAAAATATTTTAATGCAAATGGCTTCCTTTTAGTCGTAATGACTCTATTCCAACTACAGTATTAATTTTCTTGGTCCAACTTAATAATAATAAATTTGATGTGAAAAATTTTTTTTCTATTCTTTGTCTATGGAGAGATATTGTTGTAAATTATTGGTTTTATAGCTTTTTGTACATTCCTTTATTAAACTCTGGTTATTTTTTTCTAGTTTGAATGACATTAGGTTGACGAATAAGCGTCTTTTCAGAAAAGATTGATTCAAATTCGACTATACCAATCAGAATCTAGAATGTAAACAAATGCTAAAAAATCGTTATTTTCATGGTTTTTCAGCGCTATTTTCACTTATTTTTGTTATTTGACACTATTTAGACGAATAGGCAAGTTTTCCGAAGCATAAAATTGAAGATTTTCCGCCAAAATAGAAACTTCCCGATAACATCGGAAATGACGTTCTAACATCATTTTAAAATATTCGATATCTAAACCAGAAAGTGTTAGATAGAAATAGACTTATTTATAGAACAATCCCCCATTTCTCACCTCAGGGAAAGTCATAAAACAGTTGGGTGCTAATGACATTGTGAAAGGGAAAAAGTTCTACACTTAGAAACTTCGAAAGAAGTGATTTGGCCTGTACCGTCCGCGGGCCGCATAAACATTGATAGGGGGCCGTATGTGGCCCGCGGGCCGCAGGTTGTGCACCCCTGATTATTTTTAAAGAATGTATGGATTGAACGAAATTTTACGTTTCAATTATAATAATGTTCTGTTTTAAAATATTTGTTACAAATAGGCCTATCACAAGTATGGTTGAATTTCTAATTATACACGATTTTATAAGCTATCAAACATTTATTTTTCTTTAATTTTAAACCTTTTGTTACATACCTGAGAAGAATAGTTACGTTCATCAGTATGAGTTTTATGATGGCGTTTTAGTTGCACTTTCCATTTAAAACCCTTATTACAAATATCGCAATTGAAAGGACGTTCTTCACTATGAGTTATTTGATGGTTTTTTAGTTGATGTTTGTGATTAAAACCTTTAATACAAATATCACATTTGAAAGGACGTTCTTCACTATGAGTTCCGTGATGCCTTTTTAAGTCGTCTTTCCGTTTAAATCCCTTATTACAAATATCGCATTTGAAAGGACGTTCTTCACTATGAGTTTTTTTATGGTTTTTTAGTTGACCTTTCTGTTTAAAACACTTATAACAAATCGCGCATTTGAAAGGACGTTCTTCATTATGTCGTGCTCCATGACTTAACCATTGGCATTTCCACTTAAATTCTTTTCCACATATTTTGCAGCCGTAAACTTTGTGTATTCTCTTCTGTTTCTCTAAACAGCTTTTATTATATTCAACGCACTTACCACGAATATTTTTTTTCCTCTTGATATTAGATTTTTTACTATTTCTTAGAGATAACTTCACTCGATTTCCAGATGGTTGCAAACATAAATTCATATGAGAGATTTCGTTTTTATTTTCAGTTTGGTGTTCTTTCATGTGTCTTCGCAAAAGAAATTGCCACAAAAACTTCTCATTGCAGGTTGTGCAGCGAAATGGTTTTTTTCTGATATGACAGAAAAGATGTGTTTCTAATATTCTCTTATTTGTAAATGTCTGTTTACATAATTCACACGTTAATTCTTCTTTAGAATGAAATGCGATCATCATCTTGAAATATTTTTTTTTAATGTTATGATGAATTTTATTCCATTCTCTACTCGAAGAAACGTATCTCTTTGTTGTGATATTATATTTAAAATGTTTTTCTTTTTCTGAATTCTGGTGAATATCAAATTCCTGAATGTGCTCTTCCTCCTGAACTGAAAGTTTAAAAAATAAAACATAATGAAGTACTTATTATATTTCAATAAACAACATAGTTTCAGTGTTAAAATAGTGTTGTAGCATTAAAATTGGTAAAGTATATTTATGTTTTTCATATAAAAGCAAAGCATCATTTGTTGTCTGCACTAAAAAATAAAATATTTTACATTTACAATCATAAACTGAATGATTCAGCTTTAGTTTCTTTAGCAGACATTTAGATGAGTGTGTAAAATTGTTTCACTTTATCTGTTTTTGTTTATATTATTTGTGTAGTTTGTTCCAGTGGTTATCATGGAAACGTAAAAGAAATTGTATGCTTTTAGAGAGGAAAATAAATCATTAAAATAAAAGAAAAAGTCCTGCAGCAAAAGTCTATGGATTATATAAAAATAAATAAAATGGCAAAATCAGAGGATTTTTGTGATTTTTTTTAAAATCAAAATACCATAATTTGAGTGTATGTTCAGTTGATCTGTACAACGTTCTCAAGAATATTAGCAACATCTTTTTTCACAAGTTGCTAATATATAGAGGAAAAAATGGTATTATGGAACACTGCGGGTATTATGGAACCACCCCATTTCGAACTGATAATAAAGGCGAACTGTAGCGGATCGAACTGCACTAGGCAGACATCCATAGCAAGGGGAAAACCCGTTATACTTCAGTTAAACGGTTGCCCCTATTTAACCAGCAAAATTTTTTTTTCAAAATTCGCAAGTTTTGAATGCTAAGTGAATTTAATCATTTTTAAAATATAAATCGTGTAGTTGTAGGTTCACTGGTGCATGTGTTCCGTTCCAGAGACTTACTGGTATATATTCATCTGTATGATGTTCACGTTTTTTAAATGTTGGTCTTGACAGACATAAGTTATTTCAAGATGGCGATGCGTGAAATACGGACCCCATTGGTGCTTTTACAGTAATCCCAATGTAAACCCAAGTCTTCCGAACTCTTTCTTTGCAGGTCGACATTTGTTCGGAGCAATTTGTGAAAAAAAAACCACTACGTAGAAAGCCAATATCAAAAAAAAAGCTGATGGAATATATATTGTTGATGAAATTAAATTTTTCTATTATAAAAGTATTTTTTCGATAAAATACATTGGAGTAAATAATTATTTAACATTTTATGTACTTTCCTATTTGTTTTTAACTATTTTTTTGAAAATATACAGTAAGGTTTCATATTAAAACTTGATTTTCTCTGAGCCTACTTTCTGAGTTTTTGTACAAAAGCCTCAAAAAACATACTTATAGTTACACTAGCGAAAAATCCAAATGGGAACATTTAGTTTAACAGTTACCAGTACTTTTCGAACATAAAATGTGGATGTAGTTATGATATCTTGTTTACAATTCACTAAAATGTAATTGGGGTTCCATAATACCACCTTCTCCTCTACTTATTTATGTCATTAAATAAGTTATATAGTCCTCGTTTACTTCGTTTCAATACATTTTTTTTATATACAAATTCTTAACAATTCTGATTATCCCAAGAAATTTTTATTAATTTCAAAAGTTATATTATTACGTTGCAGGAGGTTACGTATAATTCTAAAACATCTGATCCCAGTTAAATGTTTGACAATTGAATCTTGAATGTAGTTCTTCAGCTGCTTTCTGAACAATACTAACATAAAAAGTCTAAACTAAGTAACATGTTACTTACTTTGGATGTTCATTTCATCCCTGTTAAAGTTTTCGTCCGAAGTGAAGAATTCATTGTTGACAGGCTAAACAATATGAAAACAATACATAACAATCACAAATAATCATTTATAATATATAAACAAGAAACGAGTTGCTCAACTTTCCCGGCAACGTTTTAAAATTTTGATGGCGCTGTCTGTAATGAAACGTTTTTTAAATAATATACGATCTTTTTAACTACTATAGAAAAGCAAATAATTGAATTTTAAACGTAGGGATGAGTTTAATATAAAAAAGTTAGATACGAATAATAAGTAAAATCATGATTAAGTCCGAGCCTACTAAAGATACACATGATTCCCCGTTATCTCATTGTAAAACCGTTTTGCTCATTTTATTACATTAGAGAGGTTGCAGCCGAAGTTCAAACTTTAAACTTGCACGGCAAGCAGAAATACACGTTTGACGTTTCAACTCCAAATAAAACACGTTGCGCCAACGTCAAGTGTTAAATATTTAGAAAATATTTAATAACACTAAATAATTATTTTTGATTTTAATTAGCTTCGTGTCTCCTACCGTACAATATAATACTAGAACAATTCAGATGCGTTTTACCTGTTCTCATGACATACTTTTCTTGAGGGAAGTACTGTACTGGCTTATATAAATCCGAAAGCAGCTGGGAAATTAGTTTTAGAAATTTACAAACGTAATGCTGTTGATGATAGATGATGCCGTAAAAGTGAAATCCTACTTCTACAGTATTACGATAAGCTATTATAAACAAAAATATATAAAAATTCAATAGGCACTTCATTCACAAAACTTGCAAAAATATTGAATAATTATATAATTTATGTATTAAAATCGTCTGTTACTTTACAATGTGGTTCACAAATGCTTAAATAATCATTATTTTAATAAAATACGTCGTAAATTCAACCCAAACACAAAGAAAAAGCAAACGTTTAATCCGAACTTCTACTTGCCACGTTTGACGTTCAAAACGCCATTGTCTTGAATCATTATGCTGAACATTATATTATATTATTCAATAAATAAACGTATTATATTGAAGATTAAAAAACAATATTTAGTACTGTACATTGTGTATAAGTGGAATTAATGCTAATAAATTTTGGTAATAAAACATCAAGGGGTTAAGAGATAAAAAATGGTCACGTTTAAAATCTCGAATTGGATCAGACTTCATGAAAATTTTATTTGTTGTTAGCATCTACAATTCTTTGTGAAATGCATTTCTATCATTAAAATTAAGCATTTCTTCATTTTATAATAATTAAAATTATACAGAGTTTATATAAGATATGGCGCCAAAGACAATTTTATTTTTTTTTATGATTAATAATATAAATGTTATTTTTGAAATAAAATCACTTAACTGCCAGGAAACTTACGCAACTCGTTGCTAGATTTTTTCTTATATAATACATATTTTTTATTTAATATAGAATACACCTAAATTCAAAGCATAATATTATATTAATCATATTGAGCTACGTTTTCAATAGTGATGTAACGAATATTCGGTTACTATTCGGTATTCGGCCTATTCGGCCTATTTTTCGCTATTCGGCCGAATACCGAATACCTAAAAGCAGGAGTAACAAATAACAAAAACACAGTAAATTAATAATTTTTGTATTTAGATTTAATGTTATCAAATAGTGTTGTTTGTTTATACTGTATTTATTTATAAGTTATAAAATTCACAAAACAAAAAAAAATATTAGTCGCATGTATTCACAATTTATAATTACAAAGATCAGCACACGTACACATTTATTCGTTCGAAAATCGTCGCACATCTAAGGGTTTGACCCTGCCTATCCTTCTTTTTAAGTGCTCGTCTTTGCTCTTTCCTTTCTTTTTCTTCTATCACTATAGTCCACGTACGCCTATGCATACATCATAATACGCGCTCACGATACTTTCGATTCTTCACTTTTCCGTCGTAGATTTTCCATTTTACAATTACGTGACTCATAGCCTGTTGATAACGGAGAAAAGAGACAGATAGGGCGTCGGTATAAGTCACAGTTATGATTTCACAGATTAGAGATAGCTTGGTAGCCCGAACGGCCCCGGGCTTTCGCCCGTGCACGCTAAGTGACATACATTACAAGATTTAGCTTTCCGAAGTCTACGACAACGATTGTTTGGCATTGACGGCCGCCAATTTCTCGCCAATAAGCTGCCTCGACTTGTTCGATCATGTTATCAACTCAATTTCATATTTATTTTCACATTTTCACTTCGCGGTCCTTCTCTGTTCTATCATCATTTATCACATACTGCCGTGACACTCTTGTCTGTCCGCTACCACTGTCAAGAATTAACGCGATTAGCGAAGCATAGTGACAGCGAGCCAATAGAGAGCAGGGTGCTTGTTATAATGCAATTTGCGAGCCAATTTTCGTACGTGCGTTAATGAAGCCGAATAGTTTGGCCGAATATTCGGCTATTCGGCCATGCTCCTGGCCGAATAATCGGTATTCGGCCATGCTCCTGGCCGAATAATCGGTATTCGGCCATGCTCCTGGCCGAATAATCGGTATTCGGCCTGAGGCCGAATATACTATTCGTTGCATCACTAGTTTTCAACCATTCGAAAACCTAAGTTAATGTTGAAATTTCACTGTAAAATATCTCGAAATTTATATTACTTACCAATACATGTTCATTATCATCTGAGAGATGAACATCTTCTTTACAATCTTCAGTCTTTACTTCAATCTTCAATTTTTTCAAATCAACTTTAAATTCTGATTTTATTCCATGTTTAACATCATAATTCTCTTTTACTTCTTCTTTCTTTATATCTGTAGTCGAAATTAGAATTTTTTAACACAAAAACTACCTAAGAAAAACTTAAATTATAAAATGAACATATTTTCATTAATTAACATAACAAAAATTACCTGTTTCACTACATTATTTATTAAATTAAAAAAAAAGCTCGATTTTGAGATTTTGAGGATAAAGATAAATTTTATAAAAAATTGTAAATTAGAAAATAAGTAAACTTGTCATATATCCGACCCTACTGAAGATACACACTATTCAAAGTTACAATTTAATCTCGTAGATGTAATATATCACAAAGAAGTTATGTTAATCAAAGTTCGATATTCCGGTGTTTTCCCATTTTTGGACATTTTGACCCTCCATTAGCGCAAAAATATAAAATACCTTACAAAATTCTATTTATCGACGTTGATAACTTTATGTCTGGAAATTCAGACGTACAGTAAGACCCCGCTTAATGCTGATTCTATATAACGCGGTCTTCTCGAAGCCTAAAAAAAGCTCAAAATTTACGTTGGTTTAAATTATCGCGGTATTTCACTGATTCGTATATAATACGATTATTTCTAAGCACAAACCAATCGGCAAAAGGTGGCAAAAAGGTGTACTTTAAATCTATGTTGTTTGGTGCAATTTTGAAAAAATATAACATTATGGATGCCATAGAAAATATCGAATTCGCTTGGCAAGAATTAACTGATAAATGCACGAACGAAGTGTGGAAGAAGTTATGGCTGAAAGTATCCAAGAATTCACAACGAGAAGAGCCTATCGCCGTATCGTTAGGTTGAACAAACTTCAACCTAATCGATATAGCAGGACTAGGAAATATAGACGAACAGGATATTGAGAAGTTACAGCAGATTTCTGCTTAGAGCCTTACCTGCGACGACCTTCACGAACTGGCAGAAAAAGGAATACATATAGAACCGGAAAATAGAGATTCTGAAAACGAAGAACCCAAAAACTTTCTCTACAGATTTCCTTAGTAAAAGTATGGTAACGATAACCGAAATCGGTGATCAAATTGTAGCGAATGATCCAAACTTCGAAAGGAATGCAAAAGCAAAACGAGGCGTTTTGGATGCGATCTTCAGCTATCGACAGTTGCTTAACGGAAGAAAAAAGGGTCTAATGAAACTTCACGACTTTATTGCAAAAGAACAAGAATTTCAGAAAAATCAAGACGTTCATCACAAAATATGAACTTTACATTTCTGTATGCATGTTATTATGTGTTATGTAACATATATTATTATACAAATTAATATAAAAATAACTTAAAATTAAAGTAAAATTTGTTTATTTTTGGTCGCGTGTCCCTATATTTTTTCTGTTAAAATGACCTCGTTTAACGCTGTTTCGCTTAGCGCTTTGTTTAGAAACGCATCCCCCGCGTTAACCGGGGTCTTACCGTATGTACAATGTACTGTACAGTGCGTTACGTATCTGCATGTAACTCCCTCACACTTCGTTTCATATATAATACATAAATGTATATGCAATAAATACTTCTGTGAGAGTAAAAATTTAATTAATTTTATAATACAAATTTATTCCTTACGTACGAAATCGAAATATAAAGTCTGTGGGAATTTTATGTCTTAATATAAACATTCTCACGAGGAATCCGTGTATAGTTTACACTTACAGGCAAAATTCGTCATATTGTTGCCATTCCACCATTACTTTTAACCCCACACCTGCTAAAACAATTGATCACCTGACTAATTTTCCCACCACAAAAAGTATAAAAGCCCTCCTCTTTTCCCTCTCGGAAAAGTCGCTGATCGGGGAGTCGTTCGAAGTTAATGAAGAGAAATTAACACTGCTTAATCGACAGATCCATTCCGAAACTGGAAGGACATGTGCCTATTTACCGAAGAATAATCCTTACCGATAAGTTCGCCGGAGGTATGAACGCTTTATTGTAAACTCTCGCTCTCATTCGCGAATTAGAAGTACCAGTACAGTGTTAGAAACCTTTGTTTTCTTTGTTGACTTTAATAAACAGTTTGTTTAGAAAAAAATGGTGTCTTTATTCGACTGTGCCATCGTCTTATCGTCGACCCCTCTGACGTTCCTCCTCTCGCGTAACGCGTAACAGAACGTAAACCCCATCCTTGACAAGAACCCACCTGTTGCCGGAAAGCAGCGAGATTTCCAACCTCCCCGGCAGCTCACACTTCTTTCAATGCAAGTACTGTATAAGTATGGTCTAAGTGTATAAAAATTTATTTTCATGTGCATTCTGAATCAAGAAATATTTTCTCCTCATGGCATTCCAACATTCCTTAGAAACACATATTGCTTAGTACATAGGTCAACAGATTGCACTTACTGCGTGATTAATACAGCTATGCTTTACTCTAAAATAAATATTATATGCACAAGTACTTAGTAAATAAGGTAAAAAATAACTCGGATAAAGCTTATGAGTTATATGTTTATGTATCGAGTTTGCTAATGATGGATAATTTATATTCACTGTGGAACCGGCTCTCATAAGCAAGAAAAAATGTGTAATGCTATGATATTACACATAATTATTTTGAGTTTGATTTGAAAAGAAACAAAATCCAACAACGGGTTACGGAACTTTATCAAAAAAATGCTACAATTGGTTTATATTATAATTTATTATAAAATGGCAAAGGGCTGAATTTTGAAAGTAGAAATAAGTTTTATTTATACATACATATGATTAGTACTTTAAAAACTTAGGGCCTGTGAAAAGTAACAATACATCCCAGTCTGAGCACCCATTAAGGGAAAACACACTGTTTTCAGAATATCACAGGCATATATCGATAAAAACAATAAAATAAATACCAGCAGGCTATTTCGCTATTTATTTAAACAAATTGAATTTAATCATATAATTAGGATGTAATTTAAAAAAAAAATTTTAGACTTAAAAATTTTCACTGTCGTCAGTCTGTGTGTCAGTCTTAAATCCCGAAAACAAACGAATATAAAAAGATTAGAAACACGAGACATCGATTAACTGTGTACGAACTTTTGGTGAAGATCGAAAGTCACGTTATTTCAATTTAAATCTTTTCTTCCGAAAACAGTTAATAAATGACCGGCACAACTCCATTGTCAAAAAAAAAAGTATAATGTACAGAGGCAAGCCACTATTAATTTGAGATAAAGAGCATATATTTTAAATTAAATACATAAACATGTGATTGAAATTGGATCCTGGCATTGTGACGATGACATAATAAATAATTGCTCGTTTCATTGAAATCTAAATCATATAAATTCGACTTTTTTTGTTGTAAGATTCTGATCAATCGAATTGACAGTTTTAAATCTGTCAAATAAACTAAATGTAATTGATATTATTAAATTCTATTTAAATCTTATTCATTATACAGAATGTATTCGCAAAGTTTTTCAAATATTATAATTTCATTTATATAAATATGAATTTATGGCTTACGAATTATTCTTATCACTACAAATAAACTTTCATAGTATTAAAAGTATTAAATCTCTTACCTCTTTTGATTTTATAACCAGAATGACTCCAAACAAAAGATCCGTTTGTGTTGTTTGTGAAAATTGGTTCTCTTTTAATATTTATCTGAAATAAGAAAAGATTGCGTTATATTATTTGACAGATTGATCTCTATAGACAGACAAATGAAAAAATTATTTAAACTGGAGCATAAAAATATGCTTACTAAATAATTTTTTAAAAATATGGCCTACTATCTTCTTTTCTTTTAAGTGTAGTCCCTATCATCTATTTAACAGCTTACAGAGGAAAATTTTGAATTCAAACAACGTGACTTCTGATTTGCAGCATATATACCTATACAGTTTATCGGAGCCTCTTGCCCTATTAAATGAATCTGATATTATTTCAATATGTAAAAAATAGTTTATTAAGAATCAGGCTGCAATTTGATAAATTCCCACTTTTCCCAGTCTGTATGACTGTTTCACAGTCCTTTCTTAATCTCGACAACAGTTAGAAAGCATGAAAGCCGAAACCAGATGTGCTTAAAGACACGAGACTCCGATTAACTATACAAAAACGATGCAAGTCAAAAGTCACGTTATTTCAATTCAGAAAGTTTCCTCTAAAATAAGTTAGATACGTAAACGTCACGATTCTATTACTAACAAAAAAGTATAATGTACAGGGGGCAAGCCACTACTAATTTCAGATGAAGAGCATATATTTTAAATTAAATAAAAAAAATTTTAAATTTCCGTCAGATGAATAAATTATTTTTTACAAATTAAAAGACAAAGTCGCTCTAAAAGTATATTTCAGACGATTACCATTTTTACATAGTGTTCTAGAACAAATTACAGATAGCTGGGCCTTCCTTTTTAGGCTACACACTACCTACATTTGAAAAAGTTTCTTAAAAATCACAAAAAAACAAATAAATATTAAGAAAATTCGTCTTTAAAATTGGAATAGTAAATCTTACGACGTCTTGTTAGTTTAATGGACAAGGATGAACTAACAAGACGTCGTAAGAATTACCATTCCAATTTTAAAGAAGAATATTCTTAATATTTATTGGTTTTTTTGCGTTTTTTAAGACACTTTTTTAAATTTAGGCTGTTGTGTAGCCTAAAAAGGAAAGTCCAGCTGTCTGTAATTTGTTCTAAAACACTATGTAAAAATGGTAATCGTCTGAAATATATTTGTAGAGAGACATTGTCTTTTAATTTATAAAAACAACTGTAGTCTGGCATTATGAGGATGCCACAATAAATATCTTCTCGTTGATTGTCTTTTCTTTTTTGAACTTCTCTTATTTTCGGATCTTTTAATGCATGTAACAAGCGAAAGTATAAAAATCGTGTATAATTTGACCCTCAGCTTTCAGAAACCTCCAAGTTTTAAGACTTCCTTAACCCGACAAAATGTTTAAAATATAAAGAATTTACTTGTTATTACAAATTACAATGTTTTAAAAATACAATTTATCTTTAATCTGAAAATTAAGCTTTTTGCCATTTTATAACAACTAACTAATATAAACAGGTTTTTGAATAAAATTTCCTAACAGATGGTGCCACACACAATTTTAAACTTTTTTCCTGGAAAAGTTACGCAACTCGTTTCTGGATTGTTTCGATGACAGATAACTTCAGATTTCTTATTTTCTGATAATCAATCTCTCGATCACTGTCAATCTCCAAAGGACTTAATCGAAAATAAAAGAGATCGTCCAGAAAACATTTTAACGTCGCACAGCTTAAATATCATTGATTTTACAAATATAGTACACTAAACTCAAATTACACATACATTAAATATAAATTTTTAGATACAAAAGAAGATACCTTCAAAATGTTATGTAGAATTAAGCATGAAATGAAGCAATATCAGCAACTACAAATAAAAGTACAAAATTTATCTCAATAACCCATAACTTCTCTAAGCAAAAATATAGTTACTGTACAATTATAATTACTGATCCAGACGTAATAAAAAATCTTGCAAAAAGTTGCGTTACTTTCCCGGCTGTTATGAAATTTTATTTTGAAAAATTACTTTTTAATTATTAAGCATAATAAATATATAAAATTGTATGTACGACCAAGTGTTAAGAGTTTTTGTTGAAAAAATTTACTTATTTTTAATTATTATAAAATAGCAAAAGACTTAATACAGATTAGTTTATAAAACATTGTAAATGGTAACAAGTAAAATCTTCATTAAGTCTGACCCCTCGAAATACATTACACGTGACTAGTGGCGAGCCGTCTACGGAAGCTGTGGAAGCGCCGGTATCCCATTTTTCGTCCTTAAAGAAACACTGCGATCTTAAAAAATAGTATTTTTCACTCACCCCTAAAGGATCCGATTTAATTGTTTTAGAACACTTCACATCTGTGTTAAATTCTTTCTTGAAATTTTTAAAATCAACTTCAAATTTTTCTTCGTTTCGTTCAATTGTAAAGTCCGAATAATTCGTTTCTAACTCTTCTTTTATCTTCATTTTCTCCACTTACAATATTCTCGTATGTAAACGATCTGTATTCAATCAAAGAATTAATTATAGTTAATTTACTCATTCGAAATTTAGAGCAAAGACGAGTAAAGACATGATTATTGTTCCCGTTGTAAGTTGTAACAGTAAACAAGGGGCTGCACTCTCAAGGGTAACGGAAGACGTCAATAGCACACGTGATACTTGCAGCTATAAAATCACTTATACGGTTAATAGTAAAGAATTTTTAAACTGGGGTTTAAAATTCATTTTTAATAACATAAACATTAGAGTTGATATATATTTCTATTTGAAATATCAATAAAAACGCATTAAAATTTATGATAATAATTCGATTTATGTGCGACCTTCACAATTGGGGGCCCAGTGCTTTAGTCTTATTAGTCCCTATGTAGATTTGCTCCTGATAGTTCAATGCTAACTCTCTTATAATTAAAAGAATAAAATTGAATTAAAAATAAAATAAAATGCAGGTAATTTTATAAAATAAATAATAAAAATATGAAAATTAATATAAATTTGATTATCTTTTGTTCGAAACAACACTAAAATCATTTTTAATACTTATGTGGAAAGAAAGGACAGTTGCAATTAATTAAAAATAGTATAATTAATGCAAAAATTCAATGCAAAATTAATATTACGTGATGATCTAGAATTCATGATTTATTTTTATCAACAGTTCGTTATTATTCGATATTCCTCCGTATTTTTGTAAAACATACGAAATTGGAAAAAAAAAACTACCTTTTCTGTTAATGTACACCAACGCTGTCTAACCCATCTTTCCTTGTGTGAGAAAGACCTGCATATGTTTTTGTATGGAGAAAGACCTGCATATGTTTTTGTATGTACGGGAATGTTTTTCAAAAAACTTTTTTATGAAATTCACACTTTTAGTCTCCAAATCTAAAAATCGTTGAACGCTATGTTCCTTCACACCAGTTTTAAAAAACAGTTAAAGATTGTCAGTGACTCCAACCTTTGCCTACGGTGACCGTAGACAAATACTGTACCTCTAGTCTCCCCTGTCGTCCACTTCTTTTCGACCCTTAGATTTACTATCCATCCATGGGGGGGGGGCGTCACGCCCACTTTGGGAACCGCTGCGCTAAACAGTCCAACTTCCGACGCGTGTCGAAAGAGTAGAAATTTTGTTTCGACAGTTCTAATTGGAAGAGTTCGGCGCTTAAGAATGAGGTCACCCTCACACAGGATAGTTCCCTGGAATCTGCCACTTAAAACTTGTTGTCTGTGTAAAAGAAAGACATACCTCCGACGCACACAGGAAAAAAAACGGAGAAAAATTCGAAGACGAAGAAAAATAATATTTGTGAAAACATTACAGGCATATTAAATTTAAGTTATTCTGTGAACTCTCTCTCTCTCTATCTGCATTCTAAACGGAAATTCGATAGTAGGATGAAACAGTAACTCAAATCTCCGGCAACAATTGAAATTTAGCTGGCGCCCTTTGTTATCATATTTAATTGTTAAAATGTTTTATATTTATAAACACAGTAAAACCTGTCTATGGCGACCACCAACGGTTCCTTCAAAAAAGTGGTCTTTTAGACAGGTAGTCGTCCAATACAGGTAGTCCTGTAATAACGTATTTCCGTACGTATTTTGCGTACTTTTTAGCCATTTCTACTAAGCAAAACTGGAGATGAGCAAAAATAAGCGCATTTTTTCAATGATAGGGCTATATTGGTATTGTATTTTATTCTTATCGGATACTGTAACTCGATTTACAGGAGTCGTGGTGATTTTATAAAACAGATTTAATACCAATATTTTAAAAATTAATACTATAGTCGCATTTCTCGATTATAATGCACACTTTCTTTTTTCCCACTTAATTAATTCGACTCGGTTGTTTTCGTTCGCTCTTCAGTTACATGTATTACGCCATCGATATACTGTACAAGCGCGTCGTATCTCTACATCACTTTGGTTTTGGTATTCGTTAGTTTCATTTTATTTTAACTTTAAAAATATTGTATTTTTTAATATTTAATATTTTCTTAAGTACAATAATAAAAATTATTAATAATAAAATGATTTTATTATTTTTTCTCATTATACGATTTATTACATTCCGCGATTGTCATTGCTGAATCGAAAAAGGAAGGTTGCCTGTAAAACTGATTTTTGCATTAATGCGTTTATTGTTTTTTGAATATTTTGCGTGCGAAAATTACTTGGATATTATTTTTCTAAAAATATCGTGGAAATAATTTAGATTGATACAGAAACTACTTATCGCACATGTACTGTATATAAGCTTTAAAAAAATAAGAAATAAAATAAATTTTATCAAACAATGAGTTCAACCGATTAATTGTATCGTGTACAATATTTTATACCCCTAAGAAAAATACTGTAGGTCTACGGTAAAATAAATTTCGTTTTCCCAGTTAAACTTCGCCACTAGCCTAATTGCCGTTGTGATAAACCATTTTCACTTTCTCTGATAATTTTAACACGATCTTCTAACGACAGCACTTTGCATTTCTTTCGTTTTTCGGATATTTTCCAACAAACTGAAATGAATTTCCTTTGTTGCTAGACTAATTTATTAACACCTGTACCTAATTTCAAGGGTGGGAGAAGTGCCCAGGATGGGTTCGAACGAGAGTTTAGACTAATTCATTATATTAGGAGCGGGGGAAGCGTTGTTGAGATGGGTTCGAACAATAATTTAGACCAGATACATTCGCGAAAGTGGTCGCTGATTACAGGTTTTGTATGTTGTTTCGGACCAAAAATCGATGCCCGCGGTCGCGTTACACAGTTGGTCGTTTAATACAGGTAACTTATACGAAAACTTTATGAATAAACTGTTCGGTGCCAGAAATTTTTGCCCGTTTTGACAGGTGCTCGTTAAATGCAGGTGGTCGCCTAAGCAGTTTTCACTGTATTATAAAACGGAAAACCTTAATTTTAAGGGTAGATACGAGTTTTATAAAAATTTACAAATTCTAGTAACGAGTAAAATCGTCATTAAGTTCGCCATAACGCGTTTCTATCAGCCAATAACGGTTCGTTTGGTAGTCACGTGAGAAAATACAATCACGTGGTGTTGTAATGGCAGAAAGAACGATGCGGTAACTGAGATAACGGACATTACAATAAACAGGAAAGAATAATAAATTTTGCACAAATAATCACATATAATTTAATTCAAAGGAAAAACCAAACTAATCTTAGTCGAAGTAGTATTCTTTATCGACATATCTTGATCGAAGAATAAGCGTGTTTTGTACAGCAGTTCTTTGTCGATCCAAGAAAATATCATCCAAAATCTTCTAGTTAAACAAAGCGAGCCGTACGAAACAAAATTTGTAAACACGTGAATAACGGCAGTGTCGGTATCGTTCGCCATCTTGAATACTGTACACATGCACCGAAATGTCGCTTGTGTGATTGTGCAGCTGCGCGGCGTAGATACGTTTACGTCACCGCTTTTCGTTTCCGCGACACGAGTGCATCCACTATAATGGAGATCCCATTTACTCTCCATCCCTTCGATCTTAAATTTTCGATATTATATAGCATCAGTTCCCCTAATGAAGGGGAGAAGACCTAGGGGAATCTGGATGAACAAAATAGCTGAACACCTAAGAAAAACGACTGACGATCTAACAAAGATATAAACGAGGTGGGTTCTAAGAACAATATTTGTCTACCATATATCACGTGGCTTTCGTACCTAAAAACTATGACGTCAGTTAGTGCCGCGCTACCTGTTGACTTTCTTATTAATTTTGAGTGTGCACCCCCTTTTTTACTGCTACAATGCGAACAAAAACAATCTTTACTTACCTATCTTTGTTAGGGCTCTTTCGTACTATGGCCGACTTGTTCCTCTGTAGCGTCTGCTAAGTCTCACTTCTAAAGTATGTCACTATGGGCGATCAGGCTCCACTCGCGGAAACTTGTTTTGTTAATTTTGAGTCAAATTATTAGTTAAAAGTCAAAATAAAATAAATTTATGAATAGACACCTCGCTCTTAAATGAATTATTCTATAAAAAAAACTAATTTTGTAAGATGATCAGATGGAATTACGAATAAAATAAAACATAAGGGGACTTAAAATTTGGTATTTTCTCACTAAGTGCTATTATTAGTAGTAATTGAACGTTCTGTAATATGTTTAAAAGTATATAGTCTAAAAACATTACTGTTTGCAATAATTATAAATTTATTACTGATGTAAAATACGCAACCATCATATTGTTCAGATATTATTTTGGAAAGGGTTCAAGACTAAGGGTGCGACTATGCAGACGCGAGCGAGCGAATTTTCCAAGCGAGCGAGAATATGTGGCGAGAAGAGGCGAGACACGATAAATATCAAAACCTTCAGATATGTGCGAGAACCAAAAATTCGCTCTCGCCAGCGTTATTTCTCGCTTCTCGTTTGTGCATGGTTTATCTTTGAGAAAACTAAATCGCTCGCTCTAAATTCGCGTCTGCATAGTCCCACCCTAAAGATGCAACTATGAAGACGCGAAGTTAGTAGCCAGCGAGAGATTTCGAGCGATATAGTTCTCGTATAGAATAACATGCACAAGCGAGAAGCGAGATATCTCTCTGGTGTGAGCGAATTTCTGGTTTTCGAACATATCTGACAGAGTTTGATATTTATCGTGTCTCGCCTCTTCTCGCCACATACTCTCGCTCGCTTGGAAAATTCATTCGCTCGCGTCTGCACAGTCGCACCCTTAAACCTGCTCTCACTCAGCCAATTATAGGTGGATGAGACGTAATGCTTGTTAGGGGGAACTACTTGGCATGTTTTTCTTTAATAACTACAACTTTCCAATTTCTAAACAAATTATAGCATACTACATAATTGCAGTATAATTCCTTATATGCAGTATTTTTCAACATTAAATTAAATAGTAACATGTTTAACATTCTTTCACCCCATAAAAGCAGATAGAACGAAATCTCAAGATGTAATTTTTATAATAAACTAGCTTAACCGTCGCGCATTGCTGCGATCTCAGAAGAAACGAAATTCAAGCAAACTCGTTATGATAAAATTCAATTTACATTTTATTATTTTTATTGAAACTTATTATTATTATTCATTTTCATCGGGAAAACATTTCAAAGTGTCGTTTCAATTCTATTTATTTATTGGAGTGTTTGTGGATACACGATATTTTTTGTTTTTCCCTCTGGTGTGTACACGAATAAATC
>NW_019385827.1:59600-61092 GCF_000671375.1 Centruroides sculpturatus | reverse complement strand
TTCTTTATGGTCACTTAAATTCATTACTTAAATATACTTAATTTAGTCACAATAGTACTTCAAACATGAAAAACATATCTCCCCTGGCCTGTCCCCTAACCGATTCTGTTCGTGTATCAGTAATTTTAAATACATAGAAATCTAATAAAATATCAAAATCATTCATTTTAATAAAATAGGATAAGTAAATTATTGTAATCTAACAAGTAAAATTACGTAATATTTCTTTTTCATAAAAAAATATTTACATCTAATTTGTCCCGCATTTTTCGCGTCTCGTCCCCTGGCATTTTGTATTTGTCAAAAAACGATGTTTGTTTACTTTGTCGCGGGAAATTGTGACCTTGAACACATTTCATTGGACGTGAAGTTAGCAGCAAGCATCAAGCGAGCTAACCACGCAGCCATTTTGTCAGTGATTTCGGTAACGTTACTCTGTGGGTACAGTTGTGAACGAGTGAAGTGATCTCTCCCCTGGTAAGTTTTATTTTGTGATTATTTATCTAAGAACTTTATTTTATTTGTATATTTACTGTTATTTGTGCATAGATTCTCATATTTATTTGTTAATTGTGTACGATAAATACTCTTACGATTATTTCGGTTTTCTAATGAAAAATTATCTCCCCTGTCATATCTCCCCTGCCTTTTAAGATTCCAGGGGAGATATAAAAACGTCAGATCAGAGTATTTTTATGGATAACACGTAAACCGTCGTTCCGTAATTTAGTCAATATACATTTTTACTTTTTTAGCCTATCTCATACATTTAATTATGGTATAATATGTCTTTTACAGAATGTTAGCAAGAAAAAAAATGACATATAAAGAACGCCTAAAAAAAAAAAAACGTGTAGCAGAAAGATTAAGGTACCAATGCATAAAAAATGACCCTGACAAATACGCACTACAAAAACTTAAAGAATGTGAAAAGTATCAAAAGAAGAAAGAAAAAGGAATTGTTAAGACTGTGAACCAAATGACCCCCCCAAAACAGCGAAAAGCTAGAAAATTGTGGAGGAAAAAAGCAAAGAATCTTAGATGTCTTTTAGCACTTTAAGTCATAAGTAATGAATCCTCAACCCTTCCTAGTTCGGATAATGAAGACCCACTGCTACTGTCACCTCCTCAAAATGAAGATATTAGCAGGCTGCTTGAAAATAAACATTCTGATAATTTAATAATTATAAAATGAATAAATAAAGTTGATTCTTAAAAAAAAAAGTCCATTTTCTTTCATAAAGCAATGTTAAAATCTCTCCCCTGTTCATAAAGTATCCTACCCTGTACACCTAGTTTCCCCCCTGTATTGATTATCTCCCCTGGTCATTCATAAAACAAGATAAAATAAATAAATTGACTGGCCACCTTGCAGATATGCACAAATTAGTTGTTTCAATAAAAATGTTACATAATTAGATTAAATTTCTAACATTTATGTTGTGGCCACATCTCTTAACCAGTGAGTACCTCTTAACTTAGAATGACCCAT
>NW_019385827.1:0-57056 GCF_000671375.1 Centruroides sculpturatus | reverse complement strand
AGTTTACGGACTACGGCTGTTTGAAAGGTTTTCTTCCATAAAATTAATCGATTCTAGACTAATTCGACTCAATATTTCCAAAACACGTATAATTTTTTGGGAATAATCCGTTTAACTATGCTATAAACAAAAAATTGTAGGATTACTTACCGAGTGTTCACCGTTCAACGACGCCATTGCTTAAGCTTGTTTTTGTTGCGGAGCAGCGCACCAAACGGCGGGCACGTTTTCTAGTAAGTTATTTTTCTGCGAAAAATTCGTTGAACTTTGGAGACATCATTAATAGAAATAATTTTTATGGCCGTTGAATAAGAAATGTTTTTTTTCACAAGAAATGTATAAAATTGCAGTACTGTATTAGACTTTCAGTACCTAATTTATATACAGTGCAGACGATAGTAAACTCAACTTACCCACCTAAACTCTCCATAGAATGTAAGTAGTTCGGCTGCTCGTCCACTATTGGTCCAGATTAGACCAATCCTGTCGCGACACGAGTCGGCGATGACGTTTTACCGCATTTTACGAATCTCTTTTAGTGTCTCTATACGAATACGGTCGCAATTTTTTCGCCGCGATATATGAATCCGCATTATAGGAGGGTCTACTGTACTGTACATTACAATAGATTTTTAATAAGATTTATTTTAAGTAAATTTTTCTGGTTTTTATTTCAGCAAATTCATTAATTATACCTTCATAATTAATATTTTTAACGACATTGTATTCTATTGAAATAATAGAAATATTGGATAATCGTTCTTGTCCGATAGTTGATCTTAAATAATTTTTTATTAAGTTTAACTTGCTAAAACTTCTCTCGCACGAAGCAATAGAAACGGGAAGAGTTAGAAATATTCTAAGAGCGACATTGATATTTGGGTAAGACTCAATTAAACCAAAATCATGAAGAGCCTGTAGAATATTAAGCGGAGATGCGGTTTCTATATTTTGTATAAGAGTCGTTACTTCAAAATTAAAACTTTCAATTTCACTTGTGAATTTGTACTTTTTTAAATCTTTGCTATATTTAATAGCGAGATTTGCAGCCGATTTTTTTTAAATCAGCAACACTCATGTATTGTAAAGACGAGCCACAGAGAAAGCAAAAATCGTCACAGATAGTTTTCATTTTTTTCATAACGCCAATCTATTTGACACAATAGAATGTCAAGAATACTGTAAATTTGTATTTGAAATAATTTTTCGGGTGTCAAGTTACTTCCTTCATTTGGTGTTTTATCTATTTCCATTATCTTAACCCTTTTTTTTTATTTATTAAGAAAGCCCTTTTCTATACTTTTTGGTTTGTTTTAACAATGTTTGATTGATCAATAATAGCATCTGTTAATATTGGTGGCCATAAAACTATATCATTTATTACTTCCATGTATCTATATATATCGAAGCATTTTTCTGGACTAGATCTTCTGCGTTTTTGCAATCCCTTTTTTCAGTAGCATTTTAAAAACTGCGGGGGCCCCTTCGGGACCCTATGCGCACGCATAGCTCACTTACCGCCGTTCAGGTATACACCACATATGCGTACTAGTATAAAGCAAAAAATGATGTCAGAATTTCTGCATGCATTTTACAACCTCGAGACTAAGATTTTATTCGGGAGTTATCGTTTTCAATTTAGTATTTTTAAAAATATCCTCGGACAGATTTATTTTTGTTATAAAATGTTACCTTTACAGATTTCTAGCTCTGCACACTGTAAAAAAATCTAGAAATACAGTTTTGTATATCATAATAATATTTCTAGTTGCCAGAGAGCTCTATAAAGTAGAGAAAAATCTGTAAATTTAAAAACTATAAACATAAATTTAAATTTCTCAAAAAATAAATTAAAAATCTCAAAAGTCTTTACTTTTGGCTGATTTGTCCGAGGTCTCCGCTACCTCACTACGTCCCTCTAAAAGTCGCCACAGTTCGGAACACTGGTGAGCAGACATCTGGGATCTAAGTAAGGCAGAATGTAATCGCCAAATCGCTATGGAAAGGCGGAAAAATTTTAAATTTAAAAATATAATTTCTTTGATCGGCAGTTTGGGCCCCCTTCCAAGTGGGCCCTGTGCGGGTGCACCTGTTGCACCTGCCTAGTTACGGCTCTGTATTAATAGTTAATAGTATAATTCTTAAAACGCATCTATGAATGTTTATAGTAAACTAAAAATGAAATACAATATATTATCATATTCTTAACATTCTGGTTTACATTATATTACGTACCCTGATAGTTCAATGTTAACTATCTTATAATAAATACTGTAATAAATTTTTTAAAAAATTAAAAAGCTGAAAAATTTATGAAATAAATATAAGAAAAAATTATAAATAAAGTTAAATTTCATCATATTTTGCGCGAAAAAACACTGAAATAGTTTCTATAGTTATGTGGCAAAAGAAAAAAGAGTTACAACTAATTAAATTAATCATGCAAATCAAAATGGGTCATACAAATCGATAAAATGTAAAAAATTCAGTCGATAGCAGAAATTTTAGTTTTCAGCCTTACTTTTTCAAAGGGCACTGCGAATTGTCCTTTTATTGATCAATTTACACACTGGTGGGAAACGAAATGGTAGCAAGAATCATGCCTCGTGAACATTTCCCGAAGTTAATGAAATATTTACATTTATCAAACAGATATAAAAAAAAAAAATTTAACGCATTTATCAGAACCAGCCTTGGCCCTTAGTCTCGAGTTTTTCGTGTTGTACTCGAACTGACGTCAGCGAACTCAATCGTGTTACTATGAATCACATAATCGGTAGTCTCGAGTTAGGGCTATTTCACACTATGACCGACTCCAAGTCGTGTTGCCATGGCAACAGCAGTCTGCCGACCGACTAGTCGTTCCAGTCGGACAGATTTGAAAACTTAAATATTTGTAGTCAGATCGGAGCAGTCGGTGAGCTACAGCCAATGAGAGCTTCGAAGCTATAACCAATCAGAGTTTAGATTTATCCAATCTACATCGAAGTTAGAAAATGGCGGAAAGTATAGATTTCTCGGAAGCTTTAATAAACGAAGTCAAAACATATCCGTGGCTTTATGATATTCGGCGAGCCTATTATAAAGACAACATAAAAAAAAAATAATTCTTAGACGGAGATTTTCAAAAACTAAACGTTGAAGGTACGTGATTGACTAATCTAATAATGACGCGATATATCTAAATTTACGATCGCTATCCACGACGGCCATGTTTTCTGTTTAATTTAAAAACTTACCATGATTGGCTAGTGTATTGATCTATAACACGCGTTCTAATTGGTCCTTATGAGTCGGCCACCGACATATAATCGTACTTAGTGTGAATGCTTTTACTACTAGTCGGTCCGATTATAAAATCGGTCGGGTCGGACCAGTCGGTCATAGTGTGAAACAGCCCTTAGACCCTTCGAGCCAACACGAAAGGCGAGCGGAAATACGTCACCCTCATTTGGTTGCGTGTGTCGTTAAGCATGATGGGATTATTTACAATGCATTTGGGTTTGCGACTATAAAGATTCGATCAATCAACTTAACTGTAACAAGTTGTAAACAAATCAACGTAAAGTGGTTTACATGTGTTACAGTTAAAAGTTTTGTCTTATAGGAATATAGTACGCAAAACAAAATGAAAACCTCGAATGTTTTATTTTAAAAAATAAGCGAAAAGAACAAACAGAAATATTAGTAAAATATGTAGAAAATAATAAGAAAATGAACAGTGGAAAATTCGACAATGAATTAGAAGAAAAAGGCAATTCGCTTTGTGGAGAAAATTAGTTGAAAAATTAATTACGTGTGTTGAAGCTAAAAAATCCGTTATGTAATAAAAAATGTGTTTTAATTTAATCCTTTCTTCATATAGACCCCTATAACGCGGTAGATACGTTCTGCAGCAGAACGTATCGCGAAATTCTTATAAAGCAGAAGTTCTGCTTTATAAGAATTTCGCGTTGTAGGAATCCTTAAATACATGAGCTAATCGTAGCCCTGCACGTGTGCAGTTTACGAACTACAGATATCTGAAAGGTTTTCTTCCATAAAATTAATCGATTCTAGACTAATTTCACTCAACATTTCCAAAACACGTATAATTTTTTGGGAACGATCCGTATAAACCAATGATTCTCAAACTTTTTCGATCCACCGCCCCCTTTGTTCCATAAAGCTATACCCAACGCCCCCTAACCCATTTTCTCTTGTGTGAGAAAAGGATTGGAAATATTCTTAGGAAAACTTTTCTATGAATCTCACACTTTGTTCCCTTACTGTACATTGTTCTCATCATCTGGAAACCATTAAACGCAATGTTTCCTCTTATCAGCCCCAATTTTGCCTTTGGTCACCGTTCAATACCCTGCCTCTATCATAGATCTATTCATCGCGCCAGAAGGGGGCGTTATTGCTTAGTTTGAGAAACGCTGAGCTAAAATAAAAGTCAATGTGTTAGAAATATTCAAGTTGTGACCTTCAATAAAAAATATATAAAATGTCAACATTTTATATATATTCCGTCGAATTTTTATATATAGAATTTGTCTGCCGTCGCCCCTCTATATTTCCTTAACGCCCCCCAATTCTCTTTGAGACTTCTACTTCCCCCCTGAAAGCCTCCAGCGCCCACAAGGGGGCGCTATCGCCCACTTTGAGAAACGCTGGTATAAACCATGCTATAAACAAAAAATTATAGGATTACTTACCGAGTGTGCACCGTTCGACGAAGCCATTGCTTAAGCTTGTTTTCGTCGCGGAGCAACGCACCAAACAACGGCCGCGTTTTCTGATAAGTTATTTTTCTTAGAAAAATTCGTTGAACTTTGTAGACATCGTTAATAGAAATAATTTTTCTGGCCGTTGAATAAATGTTATTTTTTTCCACAAGAAACGTATAAAATTACAGTACTGTGTTAGACTTACAGTACCTAATTTATATACTGTAGAGACGACATTAAAATCAACTTACCCGCTTAAACTCTCTGTAACTTGTTAGTAGTTCGGCTGCTCGTCCACTATTGGTACAGATTCGACTAATCCTGTCGCGACACAAGTCGGCGATGACGTTGTACCGCATTTTACGAGTCTCTTTTAGCGTCTTAATACGAATACGGTCGCAATTTTTTCGCCGCGATATACGAATCCGCATTATCTGAAACCGCGCTATAGAAAGGTCTACTGTAGTTTTCTTCCATGATCTATTTCTCAAATTGTTTTTTCTATTAAGATTATTTATTAATCAAAACTTGAAAGTTCTGATTAATAAATAATCTTAATTTAGTGTCTATGCTTTTAATAATTTATACATATAATTTACTATAATTTTAATACTCTTTTTCGATGAATTAGATACTTCTTTTTATTTTTCGAAAAATTTGCTATATAATTTTATCAATTATGAATTAAATTTTTTTTATTAGTACAGTATTGACTTGACACGAAAAAAATGGCATCTACTGGTGGTCGAAAAATTCGTCGCCTTCTCAGACGTCTTCCCGCTCTTTCTAACTCTTCTATAGCGATAGGAATTGCGTATCCGTTAACCATTTTCACATTCTTGTAGCGATCTCACATGTCAACTCAACGTGAGTAGCAACTCACATCGTGAAAAAGGAAACCACGTGAGTTAAAACTTGAAACTACCATTTTCACGTCAGTGTGTGAAATAGTATCACGTGACACCTTCAACACGTTGGGAGTTGTACGTATTACGTATGATCAAATTGATTATTTATTACTTCATGACGTGGCAAATAATGTTCTGTTTAAAAATATTTGTTTAATATATCAAAAGTATGATTAAATTTCTCATTATAGACGATTTTATGAATTATTAAACATTTTTTTTCTTTGGTTTTAAACAGTTTTGTTACATACCTGAGAAGAATAGTTACGTTCATCAGTATGAGTTTTATGATGGGGTTTTAGTTGCGCTTTCCATTTAAAACCTTTATTACAAATATCGCATTTAAAAGGACGTTCTTCACTATGAATATTTTGATGGCTTTTTAGATATACTTTCCATTTAAAACCTTTATTACAAATATCGCATTTGAAAAGACTTTCTTCACTATGAATATTTTGATGGTTTTTTAGATGGAATTTCCATTTAAAACCCTTATTACAAATATCGCATTTAAAAGGACGTTCTTCACTATGAGTTTTTTTATGCGTTTTTAGTTCCTCTTTCTGTTTAAAACCCTTATTACAAATATTGCAATTAAAAAAAGGTTTATCACTATGAGTTTTGTAATGTCTTTTTAAGTCATTTTTTTGTTGGAATCTTTTATTACAAATATCGCAAATGAAAGCACGTTTATCACTATGAGTTTTGTAATGTCTTTTTAAGTCATTTTTTTGTTTGAATCTTTTATTACAAATATCGCAAATGAAAGGACGTTCTTCACTATGAATATTTTGATGGTTTTTTAGATGGAATTTCCATTTAAAACCCTTATTACAAATATCGCATTTAAAAGGACGTTCTTCACTATGAGTTTTTTTATGCGTTTTTAGTTCCTCTTTCTGTTTAAAACCCTTATTACAAATATTGCAATTAAAAAAAGGTTTATCACTATGAGTTTTGTAATGTCTTTTTAAGTCATTTTTTTGTTGGAATCTTTTATTACAAATATCGCAAATGAAAGCACGTTCTTCACTATGAATATTTTTATGGTTTTTTAGTATACTTTTCTTATTAAAACCCTTATTACAAATTTCGCATTTGAAAAGACGTTCTTCACTATGAATATTTTGATGCTTTTTTAGTATACTTTTTTTATTAAAACCCTTATTACAAATTTCGCATTTGAAAAGACTTTCTTCACTATGAGTTTTGTGATGCATTTTTAAGGTATATTTTTGTTTAAATCCCTTATTACAAATATCGCATTTGAAAGGACGTTCTTCACTATGAGTTTTGTAATGCATTTTTAAGGTATATTTTTGTTTAAATCCCTTATTACAAATATCGCATTTGAAATGACGTTCTTCACTATGAGTTTTGTAATGCATTTTTAAGGTATATTTTTGTTTAAATCCCTTATTACAAATATCGCATTTGAAAGGACGTTCTTCACTATGAGTTTTGTAATGCATTTTTAAGGTATATTTTTGTTTAAATCCCTTATTACAAATATCGCATTTGAAAGGACGTTCTTCACTATGAGTTTTGTAATGCATTTTTAAGGTATATTTTTGTTTAAATCCCTTATTACAAATATCGCATTTGAAAGGACGTTCTTCACTATGAGTTTTGTAATGCATTTTTAAGGTATATTTTTGTTTAAATCCCTTATTACAAATATCGCATTTGAAATGACGTTCTTCACTATGAGTTTTGTAATGCATTTTTAAGGTATATTTTTGTTTAAATCCCTTATTACAAATATCGCATTTGAAATGACATTCTTCACTATGAATATTTTGATGGTTTTTTAGTTGACCTTTCAATTTAAAATCCTTATTACAAATATCGCAATTGAATAGACGTTTTTCACTATGAATATTTTGATGGCTTTTTAGTACACATTTCTGTTTAAAACACTTATTACAAATATCGCATTTGAAAGGACGTTCTTCACTATGAGTTTCCTGATGCCTTTTTAGTGCAACTTTTCTTTTAAAACCCTTATTACAACTATCGCATTTGAAAGGACGTTCTTCGCTATGAGTTTCTTGATGAATTTTTACTTCTATTTTGCTTTTAAAACCCTTATTACAAATATCGCATTTGAAAGGACGTTCTTCATTATGTCGTGCTCCATGACGTAACAATAGGCATTTCAATTTAAATTCTTGTCCACATATTTTGCAGGCATGAACTTTTTGTATTCTCTTCTGTATCTCTAAACAGCTTTTACCATATTGTACGCGCTTACCACAAATGTCGTTTTTCCTCTGAATATTAAATTTTTTACTATTTCTTAGAGATAACTTCACTCGATTTCCAGATGGCTGCAAATGTAAATTCATATCAGAGATTTCGTTTTTATTTTCAGTTTGGTGTTCTTTCATGTGTCTTCGCAAAAGAAATTGCCACAAAAACTTCTCATTGCAGGTTTTGCAGCAAAATGGCTTTTTTCTGATATGACAGAACAGATGTGTTTCTAATATTCTCTTATTTGTAAATGTCTGTTTACATAATTCACACGTAAATTCTTCTTTAGAATGAAATGCGAACATCACTTTAAAATATTTCCTTTTGATCTTATCATGAATTTTATTCCATTTTCTACTCGAAGGAATGTTCTTCTTTGTTCTGATATTATATTTAAAACTTTTTTCTTTTTCTGAATTCTGGTGAATATTAAATTCCTGAATGTGCTCTTCCTCCTGAACTGAAAGTTTAAAAAATAAAACATAATGAAGTATCTATTATATTTCAATAAACAACATAGTTTCAGCGTTAAAATAGTACTGTAGCATTAAAATTGGTAAAGTATACCTATGTTTTTCATATAAAAGCAAAGCATCATTTGTTGTCTGCACTAAAAAATAAAATATTTTACATTTATAATCATAAACTGAATAATTCAGCTTTAGTTTTTTTAGCAGACTTTTAAATGAGTGTGTAAAATTGTTTCAGTTTATCTCTTTTTGTTTATATTATTTGTGTTATATTATTTGTGTAGTTTGTTCCAGTGGTTATCATAGATAGAAACGTGAAAGAAATTGTATGCTTTTAGAGAGGAAAAGATATCATTAGTGTAAAAGAAAAAGTACAGCAACAAAAGTTAATAGAGAGGTTGAGGCACAAGTTCAAACGTTAAACGTGTACGGGTAGCAGAATTACACGTTACACGTTTCATGTCAAAGTAAAAATCGTTGAGGCACCCGTTCATAACATCATGTGACTCAGTGAACATTGCGCATTGACTCACGGGAAATAAGTTGAAAAAAATGGCGAAAACATTTTGCACGAAGGATCACCAGGAAAGGTAAATAAACAAATTAAACTGTTTAAAAGTATTTATTTGATGTTTAATAACACTAAATAATTATCTTTTTTACTGCAATTAGTGTCGTGTTTCCTTCAAGAAACATTAGGAAAGTTCAAATGCGTTTTTCTTGTTATCACGACATACTTCTGTTGAGAGAAGTAGTGGCTGTAAATCCCTATGTGTATGAAAATCCAAAGGTGCTTGGAAAAGTATATCTGAAAATTTACGGACGTATTACACCGTCGACGGTAGAAGATGCCGGGAAAGAACAACTTTAGTTCTACAAGTATTATGACAAGGTATGTGAATGCCATCTTGCCTCCCAGATATACAGTCTGTTACAAAAGTATACCACAAATTTTGAGATTTTTCAAAATTTATTTAAATTTTTTATTAGAGAACAGTTTGATATGTTTTAAGATAATTACAAAAATATCATTTTCAAGCTCTTTATTTTTTAATGATAATATATTAAAAGTTATCACTTTTTACTTGTTAGCAAAGTATAGGTATACTTTTTAAAATTACATAAAATTAATTTTTAAATATATTTTAAAGACTTAATATTTGGTTTCACCCCCTTTGGCTACAATTACTTGAAAAACTTTTTTAGGCATTGAGTTTATTACTTTTTTAATTGTTCATTCTTAATTTCATCTCATGTATCCATTATTGCAATTTTCAATTGATTTAGTTTCATATTGTTTCCCACTTTGATAAACAATTCCTGCTAAAATCCCCGATAAATTTTCAATTGGATTTAAATCTGGACTACATGAAGGCCAGTCAATATTACATCAATATTTTCTTTTTTAAAGAAATTTTTTGTTGACAGGACATGAATGGTAGCATTATCTTGTTGAAACTACTATTTATGACCTCCAATTAACCACCAAATGTGATCGTATTTTTGTCAGCAAATACTAAATTAGTTTTACCCTCCAATCCATCCTATTTACCTGCAAAACTATCCCAAATCATTATAGACCCATGGCTTATTTTAAATCTGCTTTCTCTTCTTAAATCATGCCAATAATATGAAAACACATCAGGGCCATATAAATTAAACTTCTCATCACCAAACATTATTTCTTGCCATTCTTCAGTCCATCCCATCTTGTCTTTAGCCCAATTTAAATTCATTGATATGTGTTTAGCAGTTAAAGGTAGTTTCAACTTTATTTTTAAATATTTTACATTGTCATAGTTTTTTAAAGTTCTCCAAAGAAATACCAATAGATGTATTGGTATTTCTTTGGAGAAGCATTTACGAATAGCAATGTGAAGAAACAGACGATTTTAATTCAGAAATTTTTAATTATTCAATTTTTTAGCAAGTGATGTAAAGTGTCGATAACATTTTTATAGCTGTGTTCATAAAATCGCTTATCATAGTTTTCTTTTCAGAAGCAAGACTGAACCAAGATAGAGAAGAAAGAAGAGTGTTTTTAGAAAAATTTGGATTAGAGAGAAAAGAAAGAGAAGCGTTATTAGAAATACTTTTGAAAACTTTGAATAAAAATTGAAAAAATTCTTTATTTATTTATTAATTACATTCTAACTATTTGTCCAATTTGGGGAATAAACAATTAAAATAATCTGATGTTGCACTACCGTATAAGCATGTGTGACAGTTTGTAAGTAGTGAACCAACAATATAGTTTATCAACAGGCTGAAGATACAATTTCAATTTTTTTTTTTAAATCTAGAAAAGCAAATATCTGAATTATTTTCCCAAATACCTATTCCACACACACTCTTACTGAACTCATCCTAGAATTAAATACTTGTTGCTCGGGTGTTCAGCTAGCACCTCGAAATGGTGTAATGAGGTATTGACGCAAAGGATAACCAGAATCTCCATATAAAACAAATTTGGTCCCGTTCTCAGAACAAGGAATCGCAGCCAAATGCTCTAACACAGTGTTTTTCAACCTTCTTGAATACGCGACCGCTTTGCAAGTTAAAAACTTCTGGCGATCCCTCCAGGGCCATATTAAAACTATATCAGTGATTTTAAAAACTACGTATTTAATTTTCTTACTGTTGAGACCTAAATATCGATCGAAAAACCAATTATACTGTAAAATAAACAGGTATAGCCTTCTCACTGAAATTCTAGATTTTTTTTTTTCATTGTAGTGTAGGACCTACAAACACTTGTCTTTTTCTTTTACCCGCGACCCCCCGTGTAAGGCTTTGCGACCCCACTCGGGTCGCGACCCACAGGTTGAAAAGCACTGCTCTAACAAATTAAATTCTCTTAACATTCCACTGTCACGACGTATTCCTTCTATTGGTCCAAAAAAATTAGCAATCATACCATCGGGTGTAACCACTGATTGAAATTTCAAACAATTTATACGTTTATGGCCACTGAATACCACCCTTTGATGTGTTTTGGTCTACAAATAGGACGTGCCATTCCATCTATGAAACCCCAATAATTTGTCAAAGGAGACCTTTTGCTGTTATTACTTGGCTAAATATATTTAATTTTTCTCTTCTTAGTTTTATCTCGTTGATATTCAATCAGAATCAGTCATTTTATTTAAATTTATTTTTGCTTTTGTCACAGGTAAATCTTTAGTGATATGATATAATAAAATGGCTTCTTCATCTCTATCATACTGATCCAACAATACTAATACCTCTTCACTAGACTACAAATATGATTTTAATTAAATGCTTGATGTGCGAAAATAAAAAAAAAAGGTGAACACAGCCTTTGAGTTTCCGTGGTCACATTACATTAAAAATATTAAATAATTAAATAATTTTTGGATTAAAATAGTCTGTTTCTTTACAATGTTATTCATAAATGCTTAAATAATCGTTATCTTAATAAAACAAATCATAATTTTAACCCCAAACACAAAAAAATGAAGACGTTTAAGCCGATCGTGTACTCACCTAGCTACACGTAGCAAACGCCTTTATCGATGGTCCAGAACTGCCAGATGGCAAAGCTCACCCGTTAGCCATACACGTTTTAGGCTAAATACGTGCGCCTCAACCTCTCTAATAATTTACATCAATAAATAAAAAGGCACAATCCCAGGACTTTTGTGATTTTTTTGAAAATCAAAATACCTTAATTTGAGTGTATGTCCAGTTGATATGTACAACATTTTCAAGAATATTAGCAACATCTTTTTTAACACGTTGCTAATATATACTTATTTATGTCATTAAATAAATTATATAGCCCTCGTTTACTTTGTTTCAATACATTTTCTTTATTATTTTAGCAGACCCATGAACAAAGCAAGATAACATGAATCATTAAATAAAAACTGATAAGTTGTTATTTAATGATTTTGATTATTCCAACAGATTTTTATTAATTTCAAAAGTTATATTAATACGTTGTAGGAGGTTACGTATAATTCTGAAAAATCTGATTCCAGTTAAATGTTTGACAATTGAATCTTGAATGTAGTTCTTCAGCTGCCCTCTGAATAATACTAACATAAAATGTCTGAACTAAGTAACATGTTACTTACTTTGGATGTTCACTTCATCCCTGTTAAAGTTTTCGTCCGGAGTGAAGAATTCATTGTTGACAGGCTAAACAATACGCAAACAATACATGACAATTACAAATAATCATTTATAATATATAAACAAGAAACGAGTTGCTCAACTTTCCCGGCAACGTTTTAAAATTTTGTTGGCGCTGTCTGTAATGAAACGCTTTTTAAATAATATACGATCTTTTTAACTATTATAGAAAGGCAAATAATTGAATTTTGAATGTAGGGATGAGTTTAATATAAAAAAGTTAAATACGAATAATAAGCGAAATCATAATTAAGTCTGTTCCTACTAAAGATACACATAATTCCCCATTATCTCCCCACCCTCTAAATTTTTAACCAGCAAATTTTAATAGCCTCAATTTCCCTAATAACAAAACTTTCCAGCAAAATTTCAGTTTTCGACAAAAAGAGCAGGAGTTATTAAGTTTCAAACAGGATGAAGGAAGTCATGCATCCTCATAGATTAACATCAATACATAAAGATAAAACCCATGATTTTTTGCATTTTCAACGTTTGAAGGCGTTCTAAGTTTAGAAATGTAAAAATCTTGGCGAGTCATTTTTTGACCGATTGCCATGCTTTTCCCCTTATATATAATAGTAGGAAAAGTAATATGAAAGACATTACAAACTTATACATTACAAATCAGCATTCTGTAATTTTATATATAAGCTACATATAAAATTACATTAAAGTTAATTATGTTTTAAAAATTTTGTAGAAATTATTTAGTCTTTTGAGGAAATTAACAAAATAACAAGCAAGACTTTTCACTTTTTATACTGTCCATTGATAAAGATATTACTAATGAAGTAGACTGATTTTGCTACAGATCTATGTTATTTATAAAGTAATTTAACCCAGTGAAAACCAAAATAGTAGTTCTGTAAAGAAAGATTTTTATACCTATTAAATTTCATAATTTGTTTTAAAACCGTTCTGCTCATCTTATTACATTAGAGAAGTTGCAGCCGAAGTTAAAACTTCAAAGTTGTACGGCAAGCAAAAATACACGTTTGACGTTTCAACTGCAAATAAAACACGTTCCGCCAACGTTGAGCACTGATTCATGGAGTATTGTCGAAAAATGGCAAAAACATTTAAAAACGGCGAAAGTTACCAAAAAACATAAAACTAACAAATTAGATTATTTTCAAAAATTTAAAGAATGTTTAATAACACTAAATAATTATTTTTTACTTTAATTAGCGTCTTGTCTCCTACCGTACGATATAATACTAGGACAATTCAGATGGGTTTTACCTGTTCTCATGACATACTTTTCTTGAGAGGAGTACTGTACTGGCTTATATAAATCCGAAAGCAGCTGGAAAATTAGTTTTAGAAATTTACAAACGTAATGCTGTTAATGGCAGATGATGCCGTAAAAAAAAATCCTACTTCTACAGTATTGCGATAAGCTATTATGAACACAAATATATAAAAATTCAATAGGCACTTCATTCACATAACTTGCAAAAACATTGAATAATTATATAATTTATGGATTAAAACCCTCTGTTTCTTTACAATGTCGTTCACAAATGCTTAAAAGTTCATTATTTTAATAAAATACGTCGTAAATTCAATCCAAACACAAAGGAAAAGCAAATGTTTAATCCAAACTTCTACTTGCCACGTTCGACGTTCAAAACACCATTGTCCTGAATCATTATGCTAAACATTATATTATATTATTCAATAAAATAAACATATTATATTGGAGATTAAAAAACGAAATTTAGTACTGTACATTGTGTATAAGTGGCATTAATGCTAATAAATTTTGGTAATAAAACATCAAGGGGTTAAGAGATAAAAAAATGGTCCCGTTTAAAATCTCGAATGGCGTCAGACTTCATGAAAATTTTATTTGTTGTTAGCATCTACAATTCTTTGTAAAATGCATTTCTATCATTAAAATTAAGCATTTCTTCATTTTATAATAATTGAAATTATAGAGAGTTTTTATAAGATACGGCGCCAAAGACAATTTTATTTAATTTTTTGATTAATAATATAGATGTTATTTTTTAAATAAAATCACTTAACTGCCAGGAAACTTACGCAACTCGTTGATAGATTTTTTCTTATATAATATATATTTTTATTTAATGCAGAATACACCTACATTCAAAGCATAATATTATATTAGTGATATTGAGCTACGTTTTCAATTATTCAGAAACCTAAGTTAATATTGAAATTTAACTGTAAAATCTCTTGAAATTTGTATTACTTACCAATACGTGTTCATCATCATCTGGGAAATGAACATCCTCTTTATAATCTTCAGTCTTTACTTCAATCTTCAATTTTTTCAAATCAACTTTAAATTCTGATTTTATTCCATGTTTTACATCAAAATTATCTTTTACTTCTTCTTTCTTGATATCTGTAGTCGAAATTACAATTTTATAACACAAAAAATACGGAAGAAAAACTTAAAATATAAAATGAAACATATTTTCATAAATTAACATAAGAAAAATTATATGTTTCATTACATCATTTATTTCTGATTACAAGCCGAAAACTAATCACGAGTCATGGCGAATTGGTGTGATGTGTGATACAAATTATAATAATTACGATTAAAAACTTCTTTTCGTTATTAAATAGACCAGCAACGAGTGCTTAACTTTTCCGGAAACATTTAAAACTACGTGTGGCACCATATCTTATAATACTTTGTTTAAAATATTTTTATATTTTAACTATTATTAAATTTAAAAAAAAGCTCGGTTTTAAGATTTTGAAAATAAAGATAAATTTTATAAAAAATTGTAAATTAGAAAATAAGTAAACTTGTCATATATCCGGCCTTAGTGAAGATACGCACGACCCACACTTACAATTTAATCTCGTAGATGTAATATATCGCGAAAAAGTTATGTTAATAAAAGTTCGATATTCCGGTGTTTTCCCGTTTCTGGACATTCTGACCCTATATTAGCACAATAATATAAATTACCTTACAAAATTCTCTTTGTCGACGTTTAAAACTTTATACAGTATCTGAAAATTCAGACTTACAGTTAAATCCCGCTTAGCGATGATTCCATATAACGAAATCTCCTCGAATCTTAAAAAAAAAGCTCAAAATTTACGCTGATTTAAATTATCGCGGCATTTCACTGATTCGTATATAATACGATTATTTGCAAACACAAACCAATTGGCAAGAAGTGGCAAAAAGGTGTATTTTAAATCTATGTTTGTTTGGTGCGATTTTAAAAAAATATAACATCATGAATGCCAGGAAATATCGACTATTCTGTATCAAAAAATAACCTGTCCTCATGGCATTCCAACATTCCTTAGAAACGCATATTGCTTAGTACATAAGTAAACAGATTGCACTTACTGCATGATTAATACAGCTTTGCTTTATTCTAAAATAAATATTATATGCACAAGTACTTAGTAAATAAAGTAAAAAACTAACTTGGATGGAGCTTATAAGTGATATGTTTATGTATCAAGTTTGCAAATGATGGATAATTTATATTCACTGTGAAACCGGCTCTCATAAGCAAGAAAAAATGTGTAATGCAAAGGTAAAACGAAACAAACTTGAGCCGAAATCAAGACCAGATATATTTATAGAATACTCGAGAATCAGAAGAGCCTACAGGGTATACGACCCAAAAATAAATAAGGTGGACATTAAGTTCATGGAATATCAATTAGGAAGTGAATTGTTAGACAAGTCAGACGGGGAAACTAATAGAAATAAAACAAGCAAATTCCTGGATAGAAATGGATTTACGCGATATGAACGAAAACAATGATCCCACACCCGTAGATGCGGAAAGAATAAGGAATGACGATAGACCCAATGATGAAATGACACAAATGAAGAACCCGACCTTACCCAAAGCGACGACACCCAAATTCAAATACCTAGAAAATCACAAAGAATCAGGGAGAAAATCCAAGAAGAAATCAGACTCAATTACCACGAAAATTTCTACGATATAGAAGAGTGGAGTGATACAGATGCAGTAAAAATGACACAAGATTTTACACCAACTACCTTCAAAGAAGCAATCACTTGTCGAGAACATAAATCGTGGTGAAAGACTATGAAAGATGAATATCAATCCATGAATACACGTCCATCTTTGGTGAGTCGCAAGTTTGCGACTCATCCAAGGTTAGTCGCTTAAAGTTTTGCGAGTTTTTCAATTCAAAACGTTTTACCTGAAAGTAATTAGGTAGACGATTCAATTGCTAACAGGATAAGTATGATGTGCAGGAACAAACCACTATTAATTTGAGAGGTACAGAGCATATATTTTAAATTAAATAAATTAAAAATATGATTAAAAATTGCAGCCCAGCATTGTCACGTTGTCTCAATAAATACTTGTTCGTATATTAAACACTTTCCATTCTCGTGACTATAAAAATTTTTCACGTTCACGATATTTTGATAACATTTCGGATAGTAATTACGCGATATATTGGTTATTTTAGTGGCCAATTGGAAGCAAGGATTTGAATCATATGGGAGTGATGTCGCCCCCATGTAAGCGTTTTTCCACATTGAAAGGGCTATTAGTAACAATTTATATTTTGAAAGTGATAAACAATTTTCTGGGCAATATAGTAAAACATTATATTAAGAATAATTAGATATATTATTCGTTATATCGTACAATAATTAAACAAATAACATTATACTAGTCACTAGTTTATTCAATGCAGTACAAATATGGCCTTAGCCTTGTCACTCAGCATCGGAATTTTGAAGTGAAGGAAGCGACGATTCGTTAGAATTGTTGTCGATTGAGAAACACTGAATTAAAGGCACGAAACACCGATTAACTCTGTACGAACTTTTGGTGAAAATCGAAAGTCACGTTATTACAATTTAAATCTTTTCTTCCGAAAACAGTTAATAAATGACCGGCACAACTCCATTCTCAAAAGAAAAGTATAATGTATAGAGGCAAGCCAATATTAATTTCAAATGAAGAGCATATGTTTTAAATTAAACACATTAAAAATGCGATTAAAATTGGAGCCGGCATCGTAACGATGTCATAATAAATAATTGCTCGTTTCATTGAAATCTAAATCATATAAATTCAAACTTTTCTCTGTTGTAAGATTCTGATCAATTAAATTAACAGTTTTAAATCTGTCAACTAAGTTAAATGTTATTGATAATATTAAATTCTATTTAAATCTTATTCATTATACAGAATGTATTCGCAAAGTTTTTCAAATGTTATCACTTCCATTTATATGAATATGAATTTATAGCTTACGAATTATTCTTATCACTACAAATAAACTTTCATAGTATTAAAAGTATTAAGCCTCTTACCTCTTTCGATTTTATAACCAGAATGACTCCAAACAGAGGATCCATTTGTGTCGTTTGTGGAAATTGGTTCTCTTTTAATATTTATCTGAAATAAGAAAATATTACATTATATTATTTGACAGATTGAACTTTATACACAGACAGATGAAAAAAATATTTTTTTCATTTTTTTCATAATTTTTTTTAAAAAATATGGACTACTATCTTCTTTTCTTTTAATTGTAGTGCCTATAGTCTATTTAACACCTTTCAGAGGAAAATTTTGAATTCAAACAACGTAACTTCTGATTTACAGCATATATACCTATAGTTTAGCGGAGCCTCTTGCCCAATTAAATGAATCTGATATTGTTTGAATATGTAAAGAATAGTTTATTAAGAATCAGGCTGCAATTTGATAAATTCCCACTTTCCTCAGTCTGTACGACTGTTTGACTGTCCTTTATTAATCTTGACAACAGTTAGATAGCTGAAAGCCGAGACCAGATGAGCTTAGAGGCACGAGGCACTGATTAACTTCTGATACAAGAACTTCTGATGCAAATCAAAAGTCACATTGTTTCAATTTAGATAGTTTCCTCTGAAAGAAGTTAGATACGTAAACGTCACGACTCTATTACTAACAGGAAAAGTATAATGTACAGGGGCAAGCCACTACTAATTTCAGGTGAAAAGCATATACTTTAAATTAAATACAGTTGACTCCCTATAACACGGGTTCCTATAGTTCGGATTCCTATATGACGGTGAAAAAATTGCGACGGTATCCGTACAAACCTGGTAAAATAACTCCTANTGTAGTCCGGCATTATGAGGATGCCACAATAAATCTCTTCTCGTTGATTGTCTTTTCTTTTTTGAACTTCTCTTATTTTCGGATCTTTTAATGCATGTAACAAGCGAAAGTATAAATATCGTGTCAAATTTCATCTTCAGCTTTCGGAAACCTCCATGTTTTAAGACTTCCTTGACCCGAAAACATGTTTAAAATATGAAGAATTTACTTGTTATTACAAATTGCAATGTTTTAAAAATACAATTTATCTTTAATCTGAAAATTAAGCTTTTTGCCATTTTATAACAATATAAACAGGTTTTTGAATAAAATTTCCTAACAGATGGTGCCACACACAATTTTAAATTTTTTTGCTTGAAAAGTTATGCAACTCGTTTCTGGATTGTTCCGATGACAGATAACTTCAGATTTCTTATTTTGTGATAATCTCTCGATCACCATCAATCTCCAAAGGACTTGATTGAAAATGGAAGAGATCGCACAGTACACATTTTAACGTCCCACAGCTTAAATATCATTGATTTTACAAATATAATACACTAAACTCAAATTACACATACCTGAAATATAAATTTTTAAATACAAAAGTAGATACCTTCAAAATATTATGCAGAATTAAGCATGAAATGAAGCAATATCAGCAACTACCAATAAAACTACAAAATTTATCTGAATAACGCGTAACTTGTCTAAGAAAGAGTATAGGAGTATAGTTACTGTACAATTATAGTTACTGATCCCGATGTAATAATAAATCTAGCAAAGATTTGCATTAGGCCAGGAACACACATGCGTAAAATTGTGTAGCAGAAAACTGAAATCAGCTTTCGGTTCAGTTTGTTTTACGCTTTTATGCCAGAACACACATACGTAAAAATTCTGACCGAATAGGATACGCCACTGTTACTAACAGTTTTATTTTTATTTTTTTCTCTCGTATATCTATCCCTTTGTACTTTCCATTTTTCCTCCGCTTTCTCTACTATAATATAGAAAATTTAAATTAATAGACTCACATTCCGAATTCAAATAAAGAATGTGTGATATAAATACTATGCCTATATATCGATTTTACTAGATCTACCTGTTGTTTGTAATTTAGTACCTATGGCCATCCATAAACGTTGTTTAAATACAGTGTCTTTATACGTGACACTGATGTGGTCAAACGGATTCAATAACTTCTCTATTTCATTTATTTTTCGTGTTTTCGAGACCGTAACAATTGTAGGGTTAACCCTCGTTGACGTTATTGTTAAAATAAAAACCACGTGTCTACTTTGACGTCACAGAAAAGACTTCTTTTTATTGGAGGAATTTTGGCGTAAAAACTTGAGACATGCTCTACTCTATTTTCAGTTCTGTTTCAGCCAAAATTTCAGAAAAATTTTTACGCTTTCTGTTTTATGCTAGATTTTACGCCGAATTTTACGCATGTGTGTTCCTGGCCTTACTTTCCTGGCTGTTATGAGATTATATTTTGAAAATCACTTTTTAATTATTAAGCATAATAAATATATAAAATTGTATGTATTGCCAAGTGTTAAGAGTTTTTGTTAAAAAAATTTACATATATTTAATTATTATAAAATAGCAAAAGACTTAATACAGATAAGTTTATAAAACATTGTAAATGGCAACAAGTAAAATCTTCGTTAAGTCTGACCCCTCGAGGTATATTACACGTAACCAGTGGCGAGCCGTCTATGGAANTCTTAGAAAATAGTATTTTTCACTCACCTCTAAAGGTTCTGATTTAATTGTTTTAGAACACTTCACATCTGTGTTAAATTCTTTCTTGAAATTTTTAAAATCAACTTTAAATTTTTCGTCGTTTTGTTCAATTGTGAAGTCCGAATATTTCGTTTCTAACTCTTCTTTTATCTTCATTTTTTCATTTACGATATTCTCGTATGTCAACGATCTGTATTCAATCAAAGAATTAATTATAGTTAGTTAACAAATGTTCATTCGAAATTTAGAGCAAAGACGAGTAAAATCATGATTATTGTTCCCGTTGTAAGTTGTAACAGTAAACAAAGCGATGACCTCTCAAGGTTAACGGAAGAAATTCCAGTGGTAACATGTCAACAGCACACGTGGTACTTACAGCTATAAAATCACTTATACCGTTAATAGTCAAGAATTTTTAAATTGAAGTTTAAAATTCATTTTTAATAACATAAACACCACAGTTGAAATATATTTATTTATGAAATATTAATAAAAACGTATTAAAATTTATGATAATAATTCAACTTTTGTGCGCTATTGATACTTTGGGGTTCTGGGCTTGAGTCCTATTAATCCCCATGTAGATTTGCCACTGACTACGAAGCCCGATAGTTCAACGTTAACTCACTTATAATTAAAAGAAAAAAATTTAAATAAAAATAAAATAAAAAGCAGGTAATTTTATAAAATAAATGAATAAAACTAGTAAAAAATATGTAAATGAATATAAATTTGATTATCTTTTGTGCGAAACAACACTAAAATCATTTTTAATAGTTATGTAGAAAGAAACGACAGTTGCAATTAATTAAAAATAGTATAATTAATGCAGAAAATCCAACGCAAAATTAATATTACGTGATGATCTAAAATTCATAATTTACTTTTAACAACAGTTCGTTATTGTTCGATATTTTTCTCTATTTTTGTAAAACATACGAAATTGGAGGATAAACTACCTTTTCTGTTAATGTACACCAATGCTCCCTAACCCATCTTTCCTTGTGTGAGAAAGACCTGGAAGTGTTTTTAGGAAAACTTTTCTATGAAATTCACACTTTTAGTCTCCAAATCTAAAAATCGTTGAACGCAATGTTCCTTCACTCACGTTTTAAGAGTTAAGAAAAAGATTGTCAGTGACCCCACGCTTTGCCTACATTTACCATAGGCAAATACTCTACCTCTAGTCTCCCCTGTCGTCCAGTTCATTTCGACCCTTAGATTTATTATCCACCCATGGGGGAGCGTCGTGCCCACTTTGGGAACCGCTGCGCTAAACAGTCTAACTTCCAAGTAAAAATCTTGTTACGACAGTTCTAATTGGAGGAGTTTGGCGCTTAAAAATCAGGTCACTCTCACACAGGATAGTTCCCTGGAATCTGCCACTTAAAACTTGTAGTCTGTGTGAACGAACAACATACCTCCGACGCACATAGGAAAAAAAAACGAAGCAAAATTCGAAGACGAGGAGAATTATCTCCGATTTAAATAATAATTGTGAAAACATTACAGGTATATTATATTTAAGTTATTCTGTGAACTGTCTCTCACTCTCTCCCTCTATCTCCATTCTAAACGGAAATTCGACAGAAGGATAAACCAGCAACCAGTAACTCAAATCTCCCGGCAACAATTGAATTTTGCTAGTGCCCTCTGTTATCATATTTAATTTTTAAAATATAAAACGGAAAACTTTAATTTTAAGGATAGGGACAAGTAAAATCGTCATTAAGTTCGCCATGACGAGTTTCTATCAGCCAATAACGGTTCGTCTGGTAGTCACGTGAGAAAATACAATCACGTGGTATTTATGGCAGAAAGAACTATGCGGTAACTAAGATAACGCACATTAGAATAAAGAGGAAAGGATAATAAATTTTACACAAATAATCACATATAATTTAATTCAAAGGAAAAAACAAACAAATCTTAGTCGAAGTAGTATTCTTTATCGACAGATCTTGATCGAGGAATAAGCGTGTTTTGTACAGCAGTTCTTTCTCGATCCAAGAAAATATCTATCATCCAAAATCTTCTAGTTAAATAAAGCGAGCCGTACAAAACAAAATTTCTAAACACGTGGATAACGGCAGTGTCGGTATCGTTCGCCATCTTGAATACTGTACACATGCGCCGAAATGCCACTTGTGTGGTTGTGCAGCTGCGCTAAGTCACCACTTTTCGTTACCGCGCCACGAGTGCATCCAATATAATGTAGATCCCATTTACTCTCCATCCCGTCGATCTTAAATTTTCGATATTATATAGCATCAGTTCCCCTAATGAAGGGGAGAAGACCTAGGGGAAGCTGGATGAACAAAATAGCTGACACACCTAAGAAAAAGAACTGACGATGTAATAAAGGTATAAACGAGGTGGGTTATAGGAACAATATTTGTTTACCATATATCACGTGGCTTTCGTACCTACAAACTATGACGTCAGTTAGTGACGCGCTACCTGTTGACTTTCTTATTAATTTTGAGTGTGCACCCCGTTTCTTACTGCTACAATGCGAACAAAAACAAAGTTTACTTACCTGTCTTTGTTAGGGCTCTTTCGTACTATGGCCGACTTGTTCCTCTCTAGCGTCTGCTAAGTCTTAGTTCTAAATTATGCCGCTATGCGCGATCAGGCGCCACTCGCGAAAACTTGTTTTGTCAATTTTGAGTCAAATTATTAGTTAAAAGTCAGAATAAAATAAATTTATGAATAGACACCTCGCTCGCAAATGAATTATTCTATAAAAAAAAAACTAATATTGTAAGATTATCAGATGGAATTACGAATAAAATAAAACATAGGGAAAGTTGAAATTTGATATTTTCCCAAGTGCTATTATTAGTAGTAATTGAACGTTCTGTAATATGGTTAAAAGTATATAGTTTATAAACATTACTGTTTGCATTAATTATAAATTCATTACTCATGTGACATATGCAACCTTCATACTGTCTTGATATTATTTTGGAAAGTATACTTATAGAGAAAGACAGGGTTCAAGACTTGCTCTCACTCAGCCAATTATAGGTGGATGGGACGTAATGCTTCTTAGGGGAAACTACTTGGCATGTTTTTCTTTAATAACTACAACTTTGCAATTTCTAAACAAATTATAGCATACTACATAATTGCAGTATAATTCCTTATATGCAGTATTTTTCAACATTAAATGGTAACACGTTTAACATTCTTTCACCCCATCAGGGCAGATAGAACGAAATCTCAAGATGTAATTTTTATAATAAATAAAATGTCAAGTGGTTATAGCATGGACATCATCCTATTGTTCCTATCCAGATCTATCCCTGATAGAAGAATATACTAATATTAGGAATGCCAATGTTGAAAAACTGCTACAATACTATACTACAATGCTGTAGAGGTTTGATGTCATTTAGCCTCTCTATTTATGATTTCATTTGCATTAATTTCCATTGAAATAATAATTGAGACCTAATATTAAATAATGTTAGCAGAAAACAAATTACTACAAAAAATCTAGTTAAATAAATATGAAAATACCAAATTAAATGATAAGCACAAATAATTAAATTTCAATATTTTTAAATTCCAAGTATATAAATTAACAAGTTTACAATTCAAATATACATTTATCATTACTCAATAAGAAAAGTGTTTACATAAATAACATAATTGTCAAATAACTAGGATTTACAATAGTAAAATACGATTTCTTAAAAACAATGCTGGCCCCAGGCAACTTTTAGGGTGGAGCGAGATCCTATTATAGCGCTCCCTTTGGTTGCCCCTAAAATATACCCTTTAATTTCCTTTACCACTGAGGCGCCCCCTAGGACTTAACGCCTGAAGTGGCTGCTCCGTTTGCCCTATGGTAGGGCCTGCTGTGCTTAAAAACTTTGATTAAAAATAACTATTAAATGTTACACATTTTTGCTATTGAACTTAGGATATTCAAAGCAATGTGCTCTTCTTCTGTGGAGTGTTTTGATAATGCTCTGGTAATTTTAACATTCTTTTTCCTTTTCTTACTGGAAGTAAATCCTTGTTGAGGCTCAATGTTTGTCTTTTTTTATTTTTTTTGTTTCGTTAAAATTTTGTTTGTTAATAGTTGCTCTAATTGCCTCTAATGTGGGCTTTATAGGCTTTAACAATCTATCTAAACCTTCAAATTCTTCTACAAATTGTAAATTTTCAATTATTTTTTTTATATCGTCAAGTTGACATAGTGCATTTTTCCTTTTTAACTACACTTTCATATTTAATGTATTTGGTTCATCATTATTTATATTTTTGCTTAAGTGATCTAACAACACTTCTTTTTTCCTTTCATTGTTATTCTCCCATATAAGAAGTTCTCCCTGCTGTCGTTAAAACTGTTTTGAAACTCTTTCAGCTCTCAATTGGCAAACAAGATGAATGTGTTTGCACATATTGAATTTGATAACTAAATCAATGCATGTGCATGTGTACATATGAATGCAACATTTACACTCGTTACATAATCTTTGACATTCACAATTTTCTTTTACTGTAGCAACTGTATAGATATCTGATCCATTTGATAAAGGAATTTTCTATATGTTATCCTCTTTTATAACAAGATCTTTGCATAAGATTAAACCAGTTCTGTGCCTTTTTCTTAGATCAGAAAGCTTGCTTGTTACTTTTCCTTTATGCATGACAATGATTCTAACATACATCTTATCTCTTAAAAAGTCATTAAAGTGTGAATGGCTTTATCCAGGTGGTTTACTCTCTTTTATATGTGTTTAATGCACATATGCATATTCTGTATGTACATATTTGTATTTAGGCCACAATGTAGCCTGTAGCAGTAAGCCGAATATTTTGCAGTTTTCATATAGTTTTCTTTGAAATATTGTCCAGAATTAGTTGTGTCAGGATCATCAACCAATTTTATCACTGCTGCTGCTGAAATTCATTTAAAAGTTTCTTCATCTGTTTCTTGCATCAGTTATCATATGATTTTATACACTTCAGTCTTTTTTTCTTTAGACTTTATTTTACAGAGGTTCTTGCACCATACATGGTCAACATGCCACGAGCAATATAATCTTTGAGCAGGTTCCCCCATAACATGCACCCAAGCATTCAAAAATGAATCTGCCATATCTGACATAAATATGTTTGGTGACAAGGAACTTACTTGTTCTTTAATCTTAGAAAAAAAGATCTGTAATATTTCCTTGTCACTTTTGTTACTAAACAAAAAGGCACAAGGAAAACCTTGTCACATATCATCAATTACTATCAGTGATAAGCATTAAGTCCATGGGTCCCATCAATACACATAACATCATTTCTATATTTTGCTAACAAAAACCTGACCATCATTCATAGTACCTAAAGCAAAGTTAGATTCTGCTAAATGAAGATATTCTTCACATTTTGTACTTTGTGGTTTATAAAACAACACACAATCATCACTGCCATCTCTCATTTCATTCACCCAGACGTCTACAGTTAATAAATCATTTGGATGTCTTACAGAATTTGATGACAATCGGAAACTACTTTCAATATGATGTAGATCTTTTCTTGTTACTAAATGAGGTCTTTGTAGTTCTTCTGGTGTTGATAGTCTGTCTCTGACTTCCTCTATTATGGCATTGAAAGGTTTCCTCGAATAAATTTTTGTTCCTAATATATTTCTGTTCTTCGATGACAAAACTGTATGACATAATTCATTTTGATGGCCTACATGTTGCGGGGTGATTGTAACAACACACTTTACATCATGTTTTATGCTCACTTTCATTTCGGATGGACAGAATCCATCAATCTTTTTGCTTTATTGTATATTTAAATAAGGAATAATTTTCCCTTACTTTTGAAATAACCAGATCTATGACAGTTATGATATATAGAACTATTAGGCTTAATGTTCCTATCTGAACCACTTATTATAATGTACTTAACTGTATTTTCCATTTCATATTTCTGTTTCCATTCCTTAAAATCACTAAATGAATTATATGTCTAAATATTATTAGTAATAAAAATGTCATGCATCTTGCTGAAATGTGACAATAGTTCTTTTTTCTTATATATTTTCTTATATATATTTTCTTTTTTCTTATATTCTTATTCAATATTTAATTGCAGCGTGTAAACGCTGCAATTAAATATTTTCGAAACTTGCTTGCAATTCCTATAATTCTCTTTTTTTTTTTTTTTTTTTTTATGTTTCTCCATACATGTTTGGATAAGCTTTCTTTAAATTTGTATTTGACATGGCATATACTGAACTCCAACTCCATTTCAACTAAAACTTACCATGAAGAGAAGACCATGTGTAACTAAAAACAACGACTCAAAACAGCATTGCCATATGTTTTTAGTGTTTGTAGCCAAAAATTTTTTAATACAAAAATTTATTTGAAAACACAAATATTTGTTTTATTTGGGTCTCTAATTAATAAAAAATGAGAAAACACCATTTTAAAGTGCATTTTTATTCTCAAAACAATAACAAAGCCAGTTCCCGCTAGTAACACCATTTAGAACTTTAGTACCGGCATAATTTAGAACTAAGACTTAGCAGACTCTAGAATGTCTAGATCAATGGTTCTTAACCTTTTTATACTCGTGGTCCACCAAATATTTCATAATTTTTTTGTGATCCCCATTTTTTAAAATAATAATTTATATTTGTTAAATTATCTATAATAAATTGATTTTTTATTGCTTTATTTTTAAAATTCCAAGCATTAATAGTTTCTTCGAATTACTTTGGAATAAAAAAAGTAAATACTGTGGTGTAAGTAGCATATTTGCATTTATTTCTTCTGTACTAACAAAGTTGTAAGTAGGAAGAAATAAGAAATAAAAAAAAACTAAATACGAAAACTTTATCTTATTTATTTCACTTTTCAATATGATATTCGGTTATACATCAATTTTCTTTTTATTATATTCTGAAGGAAATTTTGCATAATTTGGCGGACCCCCAACAAACTTCTTACGGACCCCCAGGGGGCCGAGGCCCCTCTGTTAAGAAACACTGGTCTAGATGATTATTACCATGGCAACAGCAGTTGGTTGACAGACAGGTTGCTCTAGTCAGACAGACTTAAAAAATAAAATATTTGTAATGAGGTTAAAGCAGTTGGTCATAATGTGAAATAGCCCTTACTCATTCAAAGATTTGAGTGAAATTAATATGGATATTTGTTAATTGATATTGACTGACACACTATTTAACTAGGAGAGGTAAGTGTTTTATCTTATATGAAATTTATTTATTTATTTAGGCAAATGTAAACTCAAACTCAGCGGTTATAAAACCTTCTACTCAAAACATATTGTTGACAAATGAAAAACATTTTAAATTGAGAAAATGAAGATAAAAGTAGAGCCAGAAAATGAATATTCACAATTTACATTGAACCCAGGTGATGTAAAGTTTATTTATTTATTTAGGCAAATGTAAACTCAAACTCAGCGGTTTTAAAACCTTCTACTCAAAACATATTGTTGACAAATGAAAAACATTTTAAATTGAGAAAATGAAGATAAAAGTAGAGCCAGAAAATGAATATTCAGAATTTACATTGAACCCAGGTGAGATAAAGTTTGAAGTTTTAAAGAATTGCAAGAAAGAATTAAATACGGATACCAAAAAATTCTGTAGAAGAATTAAATCTGAACCTTCAGACCATAAATATACACAGGTGAGTAAAATGTACTTTTGCAAAAGACTCTAGTATTGTTTTAAAAGTGTCATTTGCAAACTTTCTATGTTTTACATTACTCCTTCCAAAATTTTAAAATGAATTTTGTATACTTAAATGCATTACCGTGGGGGAAAATGTTATGATTTTGAAATGAGAGAAGTCACCTGAACTCGAAAGGATCCATGATTTCCACATATAAAAACTGTCAAACAAACATTAGTGAGACAGTTGACTCCAAAATCCTTCATTGTGTCATTGGATTTATATTTATTTAATTCTTTTCTAAAACTTATTAGATATCATTTGCCTGATTTCACTTGTGATATGAACTGGGCTGTGAAATTTTCAAATTTCAGACCTGTAGATTCCCAGTATAAGCCGTCTACTCATCTGTTCTTTTTAAATCTGATAACAGAGTCATGTAGGTGAAAATCATAAACTTTTTTACCAGAGGATTAACAATAGTTACGTGATTTTTTCAATTAAAATATGATTAAAAATTGCAGTCAATATAAACAATTTTTGAACTGGATTATTATGAATAAGTATAAATAATACAATTGAGTTCATTCACCTATTTGAATTGTTAAAACAGAGAAATAAACAGTGTAAAGTTATAAGGTCATGGGATGAAGGCAAATTTGAGTTAGGTGCCCTACATGAAGTGTATAAAGACATTTCAGACATTTTCCATCATGAACTGAAGAGGAGGGGAAGAGTTGACCTTTAGTGGATGTTCATTTATTTCATTAAGTTTTATACAGTTTATGCATTTTATTAAATTTATTTCAAAATTTCGTGTGTTTAGTTTCTACTTATTGTATTTAGTATTCGTGAAATGATAAAGGTTTAACAGGGGAGAGTTATTAAACGTCCACAGAGGGGGAAAAGTATGGAAATTTGGACAACTGAAACAATGAGATAGAGGGAGTGAAAGTGTCAAGAAAACTGTGCGCGTAATTTAGGACAGCTCCTAAATATCACATTTATTATAAGCCAGAGCTGAATTTATTTTAATTACATACAGCAGAAAAATACAATTAAGTAGTTAATAACAACTAGTCGAAACAGATATTATGTATGTGTTATATCAGACGAATGGTGTGGGAGAATAATTTATGAAAAAAAATTTCAAACTTTTGGTATTTTGGATCCTTTTGAGTGAAGAAATGTGGTTGTAACAGAGAAAGAATTCAATATTTTATAAGCAGAGAGGGTGAGATGATGTATTCTGAGGTTTCATAACTTATAAACTCTCATTTTCACGTATTAATTTGGTATGAAAATGCTCCAGATTTGAATCAAGTAAAAGAATTTTTATAATAAAACAATTAAAAGCAATAGCAATGCATATAAAATATTATTATTTGAAGGTAATTATGGATTTAACAGAATTTTATGTTTAGATTCAAATATATATATTTTTTCTTATATAAAATTTAATTTGTGTGATAATGTAATGTAAGTTTTTAATCCTTTCAGGTAAATACTTATGAAAATTCAATTTGAAGAAATAATACAAACTGTTCTAATTGTTGGAATAATTCCGGTTATAACAGTGAAATAGGTAAGAGACTTTATGCTTTTAACATTATAAATATATGTTTCTAGTGATTAATAGAATAGTTAAAGCATAAATATAGATAAATTTATATTTATATAAATTTTAAGTTGATAATATTTCATAAACTTTGCAAATATTTTATATTTGGTGTAAATGAAATTAAACAGGTATTTTAATATTTTCAATATTTGTACTTCATAGAGTTAAGGCAATCAGTTTAATTTATCAGCATTCTAGAACAGGAAAAAATCCCAATTTAGTTGTTTTAGAAAATAAAGTGTGATAGAATTCAATTTGTTTTTAATTTTTATTTATTTATTTATTAGTACAACGGAAACCCTGTATGTACAATCATATTACAACAGAACAAAAAAACATTACAATCATTAGTATCAATTCCAGTACAAAATACATTAATATTAATAGTACAGCATGTAACAATTAGCCTGTTAAAAGAAAAAAGGAATAATACAAAGTTAATATCAATAACAAACAAAATTAACAATAATAATAGATATATCCACGAAAAAAGTAAAAAATGCATGCAAAAATGGCAGTGAATAGTTGACGCACACAAAAAAATGCTATAAAATAATGTGGAGAAACAATTAAACAATTGTCTGAAAAAATTTAAATTATGAATTATAATATGCCCAAAAGTGACGACCATAAATGCTGCCAACTGTCAAGCACTAAATCATTTATACTATATTCACACCGCCTGATGGTTAATCTTCTGAAAATAACTATCTTAGTCTAAACCAATTAAACTCCTTTAACCATTTATCTTAGTAATGAAACTATAAATACTATGATATTTATTATAATCTTATAACAATTGCTTATATGATTGAACCGAAAAATAATATTTACCAAAACACTTTTGTCTGGTTGACGTCAGATACTTACATTCAGTTACTGCATGAAAAGCATCAAAATTAATACGAGCATCACAGAATTCACAATAATCGATACATGGAGCCATCATTCTTCTTAATACATTACATCACACATGTAGCACTGCTTGTATAATGCAAAATGGTCTTTGTATGAATGGGGATCAGTGAGTGACCAATAGGTCACCGATACTCATTCATTAAAAACAGCCAGCCAAATACCACTTATTTTATTTGTAGTTAGCATTTCTATCTCAAAGACTTGCATCATACTGAGAAAATCTACCACATGGCACTGGTAAGATACATCAAATAATAATTATAGCCTACATAAGCCTAATAATTTATATAAGGGACGACATAAAAAAACATTTAAGGGGCAAAATTTCAAAGACTTGCATCATACTGAGAAAATCTACCACATGGCACTGGTAAGATACATCAAATAATAATTATAGCCTACATAAGCCTAATAATTTATATAAGGGACGACATAAAAAAACATTTAAGGGGCAAAATTTCAAAGACTTGCATCATACTGAGAAAATCTACCGCACGATCCTGCCAGTGTTGTTTGTTTTTGTCTGCTTTTTAAAACCTTTCTGAAGTAGGAACATTGGAACTTGAGTTTTTGCGGTTAATGTTACCTTAAGTTTCAAGATGGCGGCGCTGCGGTTAGATTAGCTATATTTTTAGTAGACATTTCCCTTTTTTTATTTTGTTCAAGATCTACCGCGAATCAATAACTACTGACGTTTGGCACTCGGCGGCCTGCCGACAGCTTCCCTCCGGGTGGAGTCTGTCTGAACCACAAACAGTCGGAAACGCGGCCATCTTGGAACCTAAGGTAACATTAACCGTTTTTGCAAATAATCAACGCCAGAAACCAAGAACACAGGCTATGACCGCACATACCACATTAATAAATTTTGTCATATTTAAGTTAATTCTGCCGTGAGAATTTCTATTAATATTTCGCCATTCCTTAACATCTTACATGTTTCGAGTCAGAAATACTTAAAACAGATGATCGTCTCGACAACGCCAAATACTCGGTCGCCATTTTGCCCACTTCATCGACCTACCACAACTACCATTTGTCTTATTACTTACGAGATATTTTACGATATCGTAACTTACGATTGGAAGTTTTCATCCAGTCAAATTCAGTTCACGTTCCAGTTAATAAATTCGAGGAACAAATTTTCATGAAACTTCGAACTTTTTCGTACTTCAATCTAACCGCTAAGTTTGAATTCGATACTCTCGAAGACGATCTCGTCGACAGCGAAGAGTTCGTCTGGATCCAAAAATAAGTTTAAAAGTTAGGACCGAATATTTCATAAAATTTAAAGATGTTAATTGATTTCGAAGAGTATTTAACATTAATATTTACTCGGTCGGAGGACTTTGTAAATATTGGAGTTTTCTTAATTTCTATTAATAAAATTTGGTTATTAGTTTAGTTTGTACTTACTCAATCTAATGTTTAAAAAAATATAATACATCTGGAAATCAATAAGAATCTCTTCAAAATATTTTACATTTTTCAATTTCTATTGATAAAATATTTTTCATGATTATTGGTATTCGGATTGAATTCCAAAGTCTTATTGTCGAGATTAATTACATTTAAATCGCATAATTCCGAAACACATTCGCTTCTTTATCTGTATATTCACTTATTAGTTTTTTAAATTTTTGCTTGTTATGATTGCTTTGCTTGTCACAGATTGTCAATAATCAATAAGTATTTGTGGAAGCCAAACCAACTGCTGAACTATCGGGCCTATCGGTTTGATGCCGATATTAACAGCTGCTATGTACAAGTAAAGTTATAATTTATCACCTGCAATTGCTTAATAAAGGTTTTCGATTATTTCCATAGACTGATATTTGACAGAGACCACACCTATCAGTCCTTGTTTTAAAATGACTGATTATTCTGACATCAACGCCTTTTAGTTTGAAGGGAAATTCGCGAATTATATGTAAAAACATTTTTAAAATGAATTTTGCATATTTTCTAGATGCGAATGCAATTCAAGTAGTACACGGTATATCAGTATGTACCAGTACGTCAACGTTCTACTCTTGATGACGTCATGAAGTTTGTCGCCAGGGTTGCTTAATTAATGACAATTTTACTCATTATTAACATCTATAATTTCTTACATAAAAATATAAATACGACTTTTAAACAAAGTTAAAAACTTTGTGTCTGTCCTTCCTTTTCGCCGTTTTTCACCATCAGCAATCCTTTAAAAAAGTTCACAAAATTACGGAGACGACCTTTCCTTTGAGGCTACTACCTCCGCAAGAAAATGTAAAAATAGGTAGAGCGTCCTCTGGTGTTTTTGCCACATTCACAATAATACATTTTAAGTAAAAATAAAATTCATGGCCGNAAAACGGCGAAAAGGAAGGACAGACACAAAGTTTTTAACTTTGTTTAAAAGTCGTATTTATATTTTTATGTATTAAATGTAAATAACGCCGGCCATGAATTTTATTTTTACTTAAAATGTATTATTGTGAATGTGGCAAAAACACCAGAGGACGCTCTACCTATTTTTACATTTTCTTGCGGAGGTAGTAGCCTCAAAGGAAAGGTCGTCTCCGTAATTTTGTGAACTTTTTTAAAGGATTGCTGATGGTGAAAAACGGCGAAAAGGAAGGACAGACACAAAGTTTTTAACTTTGTTTAAAAGTCGTATTTATATTTTTATGTATTAAATGTAAATAACGCCGGCCATGAATTTTATTTTTTCTATAATTTCTTTTTATAAAACCTGTCCCTACCCTCAAAATTAAGCCTTTTGCCATTTATAATGAAAAATATAAATAATTTTTAAAATAAAATATGATAACAGACTGTCACACGCAGTTTCAAATATTGCCGGGAAAGTTTTGCAACTCTTTGTTGATTTTTATATAAACAAACAAACTGTTGAATCATTTACTATAATGATTTAGTACACGATGCTATTGTACTGTTCTTTATTTTTGTAAATGTACCAAGTAAAGGCATTTTTCCTCTTTTGATTCTCAATTAAATTTTTTCATCGCATTGCCTTATTACTTTGCTCTGCATTACACTTTACTTTACTTTACTTTATTTAAAGAATAGAAGAGCTGTCTGTCATTTAGCAGCAGACTTTGCTCTATAGAGATGGAAGGAGAAGGTAAGGAAAAAGAGACCGAATGTGAAATAACGGGAGATAGGGGAGTGTGAAGGAAGACATGGAGAAGGGGAGGTGGGGGGAGAAGCAGGGATTGTTAGAGAGTATAAAGTTTAGAAAGGAAGGTAAATTTGTGATCATACAGCGACTTATACTGTATTTGTTTAGAATATAAATAGATATACAGAGCAGGCGCCGTTCTGGCAGCCGATGATAACAATATACATACTGATAGATATGGTACATGTTGATACACTGATGGAACAGATGTAGATATACAAATCAGACGAGTAGAGATGTGCAAAGAGAATCCCGATGGGGGGTCCGGTAAAATGGTATTGGACAAGCCAAACAAACAAACAACTTTAACCATTAACTAGACATAGAATACCCTACAGCTGTTAGACACAATTCCAATAACACAGTCACAGGACGGCTTGAGCCACATGTGGTGGATTAGGGATGAACAACAGACCGAAGAGATTGAGAACACAGTAGAGGGCCCCTGCTAGGGGGGGACGGGTGGGTGACCCGGTAAGTGCTACAGTTGTTCACAAAGTTTTTGAGATGGTTAAAGGCGCCAACATTGCTGCATAAAAAGTCTAAGTTGGGGGGCCAATTTTGCCCATTAGTTAGGCAGAAGCCCATGAGTCCTTGGCGCTCCATATCGTGGTGAGGACAGTCTAGGAGAGTGTGCAGGGCGTCCCCAATAACAGAGTCATTGCAGTCACATTTGTCATCTTCTCTTTTGCCAAACCGAGCGAGGTAGGCTGGGAAATTCCCATGCCCGGTGAGGCACTGCGTAAGATAATAGGAAGGGGTGATGTGCTTTAGGAGTTGACGACTCCTAACAGATGGCAGAAAATTGAAAGCAAGCCTTCCAGTTGTTGAATCTGTCCAATCCTTCTGCCACTCTTCGATGATCTGATTGTATAATAGTTTGTTAATGTAAGTGATGGGGACCTTCCCAAAGGAAAAGGTAACATGGAGGTTGGCAACCTTCCTGGCAAGGGCATCAGCCCTTTCGTTACCAGGAATTCCGCTGTGCCCGGAGGCCCAGACGACTCTGCATTACACTGTAGAGTGTAGACTATCTTACCGTATCGTCCTGTCCCAACTCTGACTTATCTACTGATTTTTATAAATTATATTCAGGATTCTTACTCAAACTTTTGTTTGAAATTCCATGAGTTTTTCTGACCCACACGTCTCTTACATTATGGCACATTGACAAAATAAAAACAGCATTTGACTTAATATGCACATACGCATTTTCCTCTTGAATTTTATAACAACTCTTCACATAAATAATCAATACTGTATAAGGATATTTTTTAAAATTAATCTGCACTAAAAGTAATCTGTAAAAGAAAGTAAATATCTGTAATAATTCTCTGAACATTAATCAAATATATCAATAAAGTACACAAAGTGAAAAAGTTTTTAGTCTGAATTTGAGTGATTTTAAAATAATCTTACAATGTAATAGACTAATAAGTCCTATGTTTAAGCCTTATTTACTGAATTTAAAATTGTAAAAAAAAATTTAAAAATTAAAAATTAGCTCAATTGATATTGTTTTGCAAAGTTTAAAGAACTGTTTAAAAACTTGGTCTTTAGGTATACTTGTAATAGTTCAAACACTGTAAGGCTGGAGCATATTATATCATAAAAACGCACACCTTTGAACCTTATAAATGAAACATTAACCTAAAGAAGATCTCCTATATAGATCGAAAACGTTTGTATTTTATCTGCATTAAACTATTCTGGAATTTTATTTAGAAGGTTTAGAGATGGGCATTTTTATGTTATACTTTTGTAATAAACATTGATGAATAGCATTTGTGTATTCTTTATACTTATATTAAACATACTCTCACACACATTAAGTTAACATTTCACTGTAATAGTTTTAATATTCTTATTATCAACGATGTATCTTTAAGTTTTAAGAGGAAAACAATTATTAGTGTGTGTTTAAGGAAATATTATATTTTATTTTAATTTGCAAAATATAATATGCTTTTTTCCTTTTATAAACTCAATAATCCAAATAAATACATTTGCAGACTAACAGGAATTGATAAATCTGACACCTGCATTATCTCATATATCTGATATGAAAATTTATACTGTTCAACACATTTTGCAAAATTTTTCAGTGTTTTTACATGGTGCTTTTAATATCGAATATCAGTTAATTATCTCAGAATGGATAGATTCATGGGAGAAGGCAATTCAACACTTGGACATCTTGCCAAGGAGAGATTTCTCCCTGCAGGACTTCCTGTAAAAAACTCACCCTATTTAGGTGTTAGATAAGTGACAAAACTCCAGAAAACTCCATGCTGCCAGCCTGTTGGTGAGACATAAACCTGCAACCAATTACCAGTGTTTTATCCACTCATAAACTGATGAGCTAAGAATATAATGAGGCCAGTATTAACGGATCCCAGACTCAATTTGTGCTGTTTTAAAATTTCTAGGAATTTCGAAAAAATCATAATGTTTTAATGGAATTATTTAAATTGTAAATATATGTGATTTTTTTTTCTATTAACATTTTTAACCATCCAAAAAATTTGGTGGTGTTATCCATTTTCATATTTTATTAAATAATTTATATTTAAAAAATTATAAATGTTAATAATGAGTAAAATCGTCATTAAATCCAATCCTACCGAAGTTATACCCGACCCCCATTATTTCCCACCCCTTCAACTTATAACCACGAAAATTTAATTGCATTAATCCCTAATCAATCCTAATTTAAAATTGATTACAAAACATCCAATTTTTATGTCAGTAAGTCAAATATTCCTATAAAAAAAGGCATTTTTAATCCACATTTGTCAATTCAATATAAAAATATCAACGAATAAAATAATTAAAAATATATTTGCACGTTGTAAATATTGTTTATTAAAATACATAACTGAAAATATATACTAGAAAATGATTGTGGCACAAAGAACGGCACGCACGTGATGGTGCAATAGTTGAAAGGCGCCCAACAGGCGATGCACGAGCTAATGTTCCCCGCGTTTCTTTATGCAGCGAGAGTGTAGCGAAATGACGTCACGAGCAGCGTTGGCCAATTAGAAACCAGTTTCAGTGTGTTTGCAGTCAAGCGCTTCTCAAGCGCTGCATAAAGAAACGCGGGGGTACTGTATATCATAAGATGGCTCGCCAGCATTGGTGTAGGCCGTTGTGCCTTACTGGCACTGGCGACACTGGAAGGTTTAATGTTTTCCAACAGAGATGCCTACGACGAATCCAAAAAATCTGATATTTAGATCATATTACCAATGAAAGGTTCTCGAATGGAATGGAAGTGCAAACTTCATAACCTTATCACCGGTAGAAGAGTCCAACTGGCCGGCCACGTTTTCGTATAGAGAACAATAGGGTTCCTATGACAGCCATGAAATGAGTTTCCCTGGTGCCAAACGACCACGAGGACGCCCCAAAAATACTTGGCGTGTAACTTTTCTTCAAGATTTGAAGATGCTCAATATGACTTCGGAGAAAGCTGAAGCCCTCGCCCATGACCAAAATCGATGAAAGATTATTGCTGTCTGGTATGCTATCTAGCATTGGAAAAACTACTACTACTACTACTACTACTAATTACAATTATTATTTCTAATTCTATTCACTTCTAATTAGCAATTATATTTATATTTGATAGTAAAATTCCATTGTTTTTTGTTTGAATGTTTCCTTTCCTATACTAAAATACCACGTTTCTGTCTTTTCCTCTTCCCTTCATCATTTTTCAATTTTTCTGTTGTTTCTTGAGTAATTTTTTTGAAAATATTAGGAACACGATAATGGCGTCTTGTTTGAAACAAAAAGCAGTGGAATTTGAATTGTTTATTTGTTAACAATTACCGAAAAAGCTCGTTGCATAATTGTTGTCGTGAATGACGTCACGTTACTTATAAAATTTTGTATAGTTTTGTGTTTATAAAATTTACTAAACTTGAAAAATGTATATTATATTCACTTTATTACTGTGACAATGATATAAAGCGAAATAGACGTGCTATATCATTACTGAGACAGGTAGCATATAGCACTTGCCTAGATGGAATGAAAAGCGCTTAAGCTTGTGAATAACCTATAGGTATTTAATTTTTCACGTGTAACAAGTCGGGTTTTCTTATTTCTGTACAGCAGTTTCTAAATTCTAATAAGCACTTTTCATTAGCCATCATCCAAAATTGACAAACTTTATTGGTATATTATTACCACGTTCAAAAACAGAATGAATTGCTGTAATTTTAAATTAAGCACGGCTGAATTTCTTACTATCTGCAGGGTAGAGATCTGAACTTGCGACATTAAACTTACGCTACTGCTTGCTAAAAGAAGATCTTTTAGAATGAAACTGCATAATAAATGTAGAATCTATTGTGTATATTTGTCATTCGAATGAATTCATACTATGCCAACTGGTGGTATATTGGATAAAACAACCCAACACTGGCAGTTGGTCTCGGGTTTGCACATTAAAGAGGTTGCAGCCGACGTTTTCAATGCAAAAACGTGTATGTCGGACGTTCAGCGCTGCTTTCCTAAAGGCCTAAAAGTTTGGCAATGGTGTTTGGGACGTCGAGAATGATTCCACTGACTATCCTAATGCCATTGTCAAACTTTTAGGCTTATAGGAAAGCAGCGCTGAACACTGAAATTATTATCTTTGTAAACTATTAGTACTTAAGTGTGTAAATTTTCTTTTTTCGCCCTCTGTTGATACACATGGTCCTTCTCGAAACTTGTTTCAATGTTGCCAGATCTCGACGCTTCTGCTTCTGTTGTTGCCAGATGTTTTTCTCTTATTCCATACTTGCTTTATTCTTCATAAGTGCTTAGCACAGTGTTTTTCAACCGGGGTGCCGCGGCACCTTAGGGTGCCACGGTGCCACGATTGGGGTGTCGCAAAGTTTAGAGCCTTTAGGCATTTTCTTGGAAATTTACTTAAGTGTAGTTCAAGATAACTCATTGTCAGTTCTATTTTGCTACGAGATATCTAGTAAGCAAAGAAACTATGACTAATTGCANCTAAATAATTTAATTTAATTAATTTATTTATAATTATTAATGTTAATAAGAGATGGCGCCTAACGCTTACCTCTAGGACCAAATTGGTTACGTAATTCGTTTAGCCTTAAGACTAGCCCGATAGATTTTCGGCATTCTGGTGGTGTTTAGTTGTCAGCAAGTTTATTGCATACAATGTTTATTGGAGGGAGCCGACTTGAACCTAGTCATTAAAAAACGACTAGCAGAGATGGCAAAATGTGTGGAATGCACAAGTCCACAATAAACTACACAAGATTAAACATTTGGTAAAAAATTAGAGAATGAGGTTTATGAAAGATCTGAAGTTATTCTTACCCATCTGAGGATTGGACATACTTGGCTGACTCATCAATATGTTTTCAAGAGTTATCAGCCAGTATGCCAGTATTGCAACTGTTCTCTAAGTGTAAAACACATACTATGCAAGTGCTCTGCCTTCAACAGGAGGCATAGAGAGTATTTTGGAAATCGATGTCTGAAGGACATTCAGATCCAGAGGTCAAATCTCAATATGTTATTGGACTTTATATAAGTGACTTTTAGAAACAGATTTGATTATTTATTTATTTTTTACTTTTATATACCTTGCTGTTTTATACACTTGTTATTGTTAATATTTTATATTACGTATATATTTTGAGTTGTAATTTTGTCATCTGATAAGGTGCATAGTTTCTTAGCACGGCATAGCCTGTATGGCTGTTGTGCGAAAAAAGTTTAACAAGCCAATCACTTTGGTTTCCAGAATTTAATTTGTGCAGAATGTAGCTATTTAGCAGTATTTTGGATATGGTGATGAATGTTATATCATTCCAATATCTTGAGGTTCTTCTTTTTACATCGAAATACGATACTTCTGATATGATGTAAACTCCCTCCATAAACCTATTATACAAACATAAAACTACTTATTGCCTCAATTTAGCCAGTCTGCATTTAACAATTTCGTCTTTGTTGTTGCATGGTTACATAAGAAGAACGGGGTTTTTTTCTTTTTCGAAGGAACACTCACGTATAGGATCAGAACTATAGTGTGAGGTCTGATCAAACATGTATTTTTAAAGAATTTACACATTTTTTTTATGTTTTTCCTTTTGTGATGTTACATTCGTGCGGTACTTGTATTTATTACATAAAATTATCTTTCTTGGAGTAAACCTTTTCGACAGACCTTCCAAGACTGGAGTTAATAACTTTGAACCGGTCGATTTCAACTTCGGCGCCAATATCATTCGAGTGGTGGTGCCCCTGGCGACCAGCAGAGACGAAGAAGTTTCGGGCCATCTGCCAGGTCTTTCGAGAAGACAAAAAAGGCCAGACGTTCTTGGCCATCGTGAAGAACACAGTGCAATTACTCGAGCAGGACAGACTGGTCAAAGTTCTCATCACTTCCGGACGCAAGTTTGAACCCGATAGACACGAGGGTGGACGAAACGTCGGCATCCTGGCCAGTGTTTTCCGATCATTTTTTCATTCTTGGTCAAAGAAAGGGAGATGCAATCCAAGGAGTTGGAACGGCAGTTGAGGAAAACGGAAGCAGAGGAAACGTGCGAGTCTACGTTTCCGACGTAGGTTTGCAGAGCTTCTTTGCCTTTCTGAAATCGTTTTCTCGACTGCCGGCGTGCGTGCTGAGTAACTTCTCATACAGTCGAACAACGTCGATGCATTTCCACAGTGCCTGTAAAAGACACAAGAGCGACCCGGTGCGTCGGCTCTTGGCTTTCGTGAAAAGGATTTTTTTTACATTTAGTGGAGCGCACTCTCTGACCTGTAGCATTAAATGCTACTGGCTTGAGGTACTCCTCTTTTAATTAACCCTGCTTCGCATATGCCTTGCAGGTAGTTATGATGAGGGGTGCCGCTAGCTGTTTGAACGCCCGTGTGCAATACCGATTATGCTGCCCCCTGTTTAACTACGACTACCTATGCTGAGCTTGCCAGAAAGGCTCTTTGCCGCCCTGCTGGACATGCCGCCTGCGTGCGGTGCACGCCTTGCACGCGTGCTTACGGCGGGCCTGGTTATGATTACATAGTTGCGGTCGTAGTTGCAATACATTAATGCCCGACAAATCTATTTTTATTTACATGAATTATATTGTTTTGTTGAGTAAAGTATTTTTGATACCTTTAGTAAGACAGTCATCTACGAGAGAAATTATTGTTCTGTTTTTATAACAAGTTTTTATAAATTCATTGAAAAAATAATATACATTAACGTTATTTATAATGCTACTTATCCTGATAGGCCAATTGTAACCACTTTTATTACAAACTTTTTTTAATTCATTTCTTACTTATTCATATTGCATACAGTCAAATACGATGTGTGTGTGGGGGTTTATCTTTAATTCACATTTTAATCCGCTGTAACAGTCATTTCATAAATAGAATAGAAGTGTTTATGATTTAATTGATAATATTTATGTCATTAACTTTATTTAAAAGTTGTTATAATTTTTAAACCAAAGGAAAAAAAAAGTTTGCCGAAGGTAGGTCGAACCTAGATCGCACTGCATTGCAAGCGAGTACGCTACGGACTCAGCCACTTCACTGTACTGTCATTACGTAGAATCGATCGGTATATAAGTTGCGCTTAAAATTTTAGAGCCTTTTTTCTCGAAATCTTCTGGCTAGTGCGCTTTACAATTCTTCTGAGTGGACACCCTTGAGGTATACTACTAACCTGCCAAGTCTCATCCCGAACTGAATTTCCGAGACCGTAAGGTCCCCTTGTAAGTTGGAAGTATTTGAACACATCTGCCGAGTTTCGTAGCAATTGGTGGAATTGCCTATGAGTGTATAGAGAACAAACAAAACAAACATCTTCATTTATAAATACCGGTATATAGATATTTCATGCAGGCAGGGTCGAGTCTCTACAGGTTACAAAGTAGTGCAGTAAATAGAAACGACTCTACCTGCATGGAATATAACTAAATCAATCAAGATATTACGTTTCAATTGATTTTTTTTAAATTTTAATTAATTAATTTTGATTTTTATTTTCAGTTTCAGTGTAAAAATCAGTTTTAGTTGTTGCGTAATTATTTTTAGTTTCTATTAACTGGTTATATGGCAAAAATATTTTAATAAAAACTTTTGTCGTTGTTGTATAAATAATATAGGTCCAAAGAATTAAAATAAAGTGGTATGGAAAAAATATATTTAATTTTAGATCTGTCAGTCGTCTAACGATCTAACTTGTAAGATGTTTTTATTCGAATTTTTGTTGCAGGCGATGAGTGATTTTCGACACCATCTGGTAAAGTTTTGCGCTGAAACGTGTTTTAGTTTTCCCATAAATTAATTACGGCTAATTTAACCTTATTCCAAGCGGAATATTATGCCAATACAAAGGTATTATTGGAGATTATTGTTAGATAAAATTGCAGTGTTTAAATCTTTCCATAATATCTTTAAATAGTTCTGACATTTTAATTGAAAACACAAGTTTTTTTAATACTTGTCAGAAGATAGTGGAGTTTAATTTTCCATTTTATTTGTTACTTTAAACAGAATTTTTCTTTACGATAATTAAGCTTGCTCGCTCTAAATTCTTTATTAATTAGTAATTTACAAAGAAAAAATTTGGAATTTTTACAAAATCGGAGCACCCACCAGTTGTCCAACGGACAAAACCACCAAGCAGCGGTGGTTGGTCGCATGTTTGCGTCTGGATATGGGAGTTTTCAAGGTTTTCTTCACATTAGCAACATTTAAATAGGGGCTATTTTCCCATAAAATGTCCTCCCAGCAGATCGCCCACGAATCGCGTTGCCGCGAAGTTTGGCGCAAGTTTGACTTATTTATTTTTGTTTCAGATATCTACCGATGAAGGCACGGCACAAAAGATTCAAAAGACACGAAATGGTGGAAGAAAATGGGGAGCAAGAAGACGATTACTGTGGGGTGGAGGACATGTTGGAGGACGACGAATTGCTTGGAGTAGCAAAGGGAAATCGTCCTACTCCCTGCATAGAAGAAGAATATGAAAGATTACCTCGAAATAAAGTGGAGCGAAAAGAACGGCGCTGATTGCTACCAATTAAGGGGCAGGAGGGTCTTGTCCTTCAACACGAGGAAGTGAAAGACGACAGAAGAACCACACGACCTGCAGCCCGAGTCCTTGGCTGAAACCTTGGCCCAACGATTGAAGCTGAAGCATGAAACGAAAGCCAAGATCGGCACCTACTGCAGCTGGATCGTGGAAAGTCCCGAAAACAATATGGACCGCCTGAAGGAACTCACTCTCCTCTTAAGAGAAAGATCCCACGGCAAATCTGGTGATTGCCAGGTTGACTGCACTGTCGTTTCTGGAGGTGTATGGCGACATTTTGCCTTCTTATCAGATACACGTATTTAGCGAAGGAGAGAAGTCTCAGAAAATGAAAAAGGAGACCAGAAAGCTCAACAGATTTGAGGAAAGTCTGTTGAGATATTACAAACAATACCTGCAGTTCCTGGAGAAGACTGTGAAGGTGGCTTTCGGACAGAAGTCCGTGGCCGGCCGCGACATCTACACGGAGAGGAGGAAATTGGGTCTGGAGGCCATCGAATGTCTGTGTCGACTTCTGGTTACCCACGCCAATTTCAACTTCGGCGCCGACATTGTTCGGGTGGTGGTGCCCCTGGCGGCCAGCAGAGACGACGAAGTTTCGGAAAAGTGCTGTGGGGCCATCTGCCAGGTCTTTCGAGTAGACAAAAAAGGCGAGACATCTTTGGCCATCGTGAGAAACATGATGCAATTACTCAAGAGCAGGAGAAACTTGGGTCCAGAAGTGCTGAGAACTTTGACCAGTCTGAACCTGACAGCATGACGGTGGACGAAATGTCGACCAAGAATGCCAAAAAGATGAGGGAGAAACTGGCCAGGATGTCAAGGAGATGAAAGGAAGAGGGAGAAACTGGCCAGGATGTCGAGGAGATGAAAGGAAGAGGGAGAAGCAATCCAAGGAGTTGGAACAGCAGTTGAGGAAGACAGAAGCGGAGGAAAACAAATCGGAAAGAGCCAGGATCAATAGCAAAATTCTGAAACGCATCTTCCTGATTTATTTCAGGGTGTTGAAGGATTCGACGGGTTCTAAGTTATTGACTCCTGTATTGGAAGATGTGTCAAAATTCGCCCATTTGACCAACGTGGAGTTTTTCGACGATCTGATGAACGAACTGCACGCCCTCTTGTACCGAGTCCAATTGAGTGACGTTCTGCACTGTCTGTAATCAATAGCAAAATTCTGAAACGCATCTTCCTGATTTATTTCAGGGTGTTGAAGGATTCGACGGGTTCTAAGTTATTGACTCCTGTATTGGAAGATGTGTCAAAATTCGCCCATTTGACCAATGTGGAGTTTTTCGACGATCTGATGAACGAACTGCACGCCCTCTTGGATCGAGTCCAATTGAGCGACGTTCTGCACTGTCTGTACACGGTATTTGTCGTCCTGTCCGGACAGGGTTCGGTCCTCAACGTAGACCCGCAGAGCTTCTTTGTTCGACTGTACGAGATGTTACTCAGGATGCACGCTGGCAGTCGCGAGGAAGATTTGGGGGCGATTTGGAAATGCATCGACGTCGCCGTTCTGAAAAGACACAAGAGCGACCCGGTGCGTTGGATCTTGGCTTTCGTGAAAAGGATGTGCGCCCTGGGTCTTCACTGGGTCTGAACCCGATAGACACGAGGATGGAAGAAATGTCGACCAAGAATGCTAAAAAGATGAGGGAAAAACTGGCCAGGATGTCGAGGAGATGAAAGGAAGAGGGAGAAACTGGCCAGGATGTCGAGGAGATGAAAGGAAGAGGGAGAAACTGGCCAGGATGTCGAGGAGATGAAAGGAAGAGGGAGAAACTGGCCAGGATGTCGAGGAGATGAAAGGAAGAGGGAGAAACTGGCCAGGATGTCGAGGAGATGAAAGGAAGAGGGAGAAACTGGCCAGGATGTCGAGGAGATGAAAGGAAGAGGGAGAAACTGGCCAGGATGTCGAGGAGATGAAAGGAAGAGGGAGAAACTGGCCAGGATGTCGAGGAGATGAAAGGAAGAGGGAGAAACTGGCCAGGATGTCGAGGAGATGAAAGGAAGAGGGAGAAACTGGCCAGGATGTCGAGGAGATGAAAGGAAGAGGGAGAAACTGGCCAGGATGTCGAGGAGATGAAAGGAAGAGGGAGAAACTGGCCAGGATGTCGAGGAGATGAAAGGAAGAGGGAGAAACTGGCCAGGATGTCGAGGAGATGAAAGGAAGAGGGAGAAACTGGCCAGGATGTCGAGGAGATGAAAGGAAGAGGGAGAAACTGGCCAGGATGTCGAGGAGATGAAAGGAAGAGGGAGAAACTGGCCAGGATGTCGAGGAGATGAAAGGAAGAGGGAGAAACTGGCCAGGATGTCGAGGAGATGAAAGGAAGAGGGAGAAACTGGCCAGGATGTCGAGGAGATGAAAGGAAGAGGGAGAAACTGGCCAGGATGTCGAGGAGATGAAAGGAAGAGGGAGAAACTGGCCAGGATGTCGAGGAGATGAAAGGAAGAGGGAGAAACTGGCCAGGATGTCGAGGAGATGAAAGGAAGAGGGAGAAACTGGCCAGGATGTCGAGGAGATGAAAGGAAGAGGGAGAAACTGGCCAGGATGTCGAGGAGATGAAAGGAAGAGGGAGAAACTGGCCAGGATGTCGAGGAGATGAAAGGAAGAGGGAGAAACTGGCCAGGATGTCGAGGAGATGAAAGGAAGAGGGAGAAACTGGCCAGGATGTCGAGGAGATGAAAGGAAGAGGGAGAAACTGGCCAGGATGTCGAGGAGATGAAAGGAAGAGGGAGAAACTGGCCAGGATGTCGAGGAGATGAAAGGAAGAGGGAGAAACTGGCCAGGATGTCGAGGAGATGAAAGGAAGAGGGAGAAACTGGCCAGGATGTCGAGGAGATGAAAGGAAGAGGGAGAAACTGGCCAGGATGTCGAGGAGATGAAAGGAAGAGGGAGAAACTGGCCAGGATGTCGAGGAGATGAAAGGAAGAGGGAGAAACTGGCCAGGATGTCGAGGAGATGAAAGGAAGAGGGAGAAACTGGCCAGGATGTCGAGGAGATGAAAGGAAGAGGGAGAAACTGGCCAGGATGTCGAGGAGATGAAAGGAAGAGGGAGAAACTGGCCAGGATGTCGAGGAGATGAAAGGAAGAGGGAGAAACTGGCCAGGATGTCGAGGAGATGAAAGGAAGAGGGAGAAACTGGCCAGGATGTCGAGGAGATGAAAGGAAGAGGGAGAAACTGGCCAGGATGTCGAGGAGATGAAAGGAAGAGGGAGAAACTGGCCAGGATGTCGAGGAGATGAAAGGAAGAGGGAGAAACTGGCCAGGATGTCGAGGAGATGAAAGGAAGAGGGAGAAACTGGCCAGGATGTCGAGGAGATGAAAGGAAGAGGGAGAAACTGGCCAGGATGTCGAGGAGATGAAAGGAAGAGGGAGAAACTGGCCAGGATGTCGAGGAGATGAAAGGAAGAGGGAGAAACTGGCCAGGATGTCGAGGAGATGAAAGGAAGAGGGAGAAACTGGCCAGGATGTCGAGGAGATGAAAGGAAGAGGGAGAAACTGGCCAGGATGTCGAGGAGATGAAAGGAAGAGGGAGAAACTGGCCAGGATGTCGAGGAGATGAAAGGAAGAGGGAGAAACTGGCCAGGATGTCGAGGAGATGAAAGGAAGAGGGAGAAACTGGCCAGGATGTCGAGGAGATGAAAGGAAGAGGGAGAAACTGGCCAGGATGTCGAGGAGATGAAAGGAAGAGGGAGAAACTGGCCAGGATGTCGAGGAGATGAAAGGAAGAGGGAGAAACTGGCCAGGATGTCGAGGAGATGAAAGGAAGAGGGAGAAACTGGCCAGGATGTCGAGGAGATGAAAGGAAGAGGGAGAAACTGGCCAGGATGTCGAGGAGATGAAAGGAAGAGGGAGAAACTGGCCAGGATGTCGAGGAGATGAAAGGAAGAGGGAGAAACTGGCCAGGATGTCGAGGAGATGAAAGGAAGAGGGAGAAACTGGCCAGGATGTCGAGGAGATGAAAGGAAGAGGGAGAAACTGGCCAGGATGTCGAGGAGATGAAAGGANTGATATTATTGACGACAAAAGTTTAAAATCATTGATTTCCTTACCTGTCCATTATTTTTGTTTGACGGAGTTGAATTGTTTGGACCACGTGGCATGAAAAATTTTGTCAAGGTCCTGATGAGAATGTGCAGACAACTGAACGTGTGAAAGACCACTGAGTCAAGACCGTTTACACGTGCAACTATCTATATTGTGATTCGATAATTTAAATTAGCAAGCAGTTATACTAGTGAGACTTTATTAAACTTACTTTTTCTCATTTTTTCGTTAAAGGCGTGAAATATTATTTTGTACCGTAAATGGTACTTGAAATATTATAATGTACTGAAAATGTACTAAAAATCTAACTGTACTTTCCATTTACTGGAAAGGGCAAAATGTACTAGAAAAGTACAAATGTACTAGGAACGGCAACACTGATGCCCACTTGTCATTAGTAAAAACTCATCGGCTTTCGATCAGATTCTCGAAAAAATTTGGCAGAACACGGCGTTCGAACGGAGTGCTCTGCCAAATTTCGGCAGAGTCGGGAAATGGCAAACACGTTCCGTCTCTGCCGACAGTGATTCGATGAATGAATTGGATTCCCGTCAAAAGTTCACAGCCAAAATTCATTTTTGATCGTTTCCGACAAGACCAGTTACGTTAGTTCTGGAGGAATTTTTCGAAGATGCCTTCGACTCTGAAATCTCTTCGAAATTCAAAGAGAAAGGAACTAATCGGGAGATTCGCTTCTAAACGACGACGTTATCGCTACATAGTCCTGTAGCGCCGTCCGATGCAGGTGACGATTAAGTCACTTCCGGCCAGAAACGTCACCGTCGAGTGTCGCCATCTTCCGGAGACCGGGCGGACTAACGCGAAAATCCGGAGCATCCAGTTAATCCGTTTCCGTCCGGATAAATCGACATTTTGTTTCCGCCAGATTGCGTTAATCGATCATGATTGATCTAAAATAATGCGCGAAATGTTGGATAAGTCTGGAAGAAGAATTCGAAGAGAGAGAAGCCCACCTTAGAACAGGGAATAATTTAATCAAAACACCAAATGCTCGTTAATATAAAATCGAAACAATTGTTTCAAAGTGCGTCATTAATTATTGATAATTATAACACGGTTCCCGCATAAAATAAGTTCCCTAACTATGCTATTGTTTTCGAATTTTTAAGCCAATAATTTCAGTGGAATTTAACAAATTCAGAAGCCGGAAAGGCTCGATCGTTGATTTCCTTCTAATGTATTATATGTTACTGTGAATGACCGATATCTGGCGAATGTCAACAGTCGTTTCGTGTATGTACGAAATATTTGCTAAATATCATTATTTCTCACTTTCACTGGCATGTGCTGATGGTGAATGTTGAATAAAAATATTTTTATTACATTAAGACAAAAATGCAACTCTTTAATATACGTCAAAATAGGAGAAAGCTTAAGTAACGGCACATGTAAATAAACTGTTGAACCTAAAACGAACAGTACGTTCTAAATCATTAAAGAATATAATACAATAATAAACTTACACATAAATTATGTGATTGACATTATATAATCTTATTTATTGCAACAACTTAAACTGTATGGCACTTTGAATTGCACAAGAGTCCTTTGCTTTTACAACTGCATTTATTCGTGGAACACTTCTTTTTGCAATGCCAGCGTATATAGCCTTGCCCCTCACTTTTCGAATTAGCTGCAGCTGCTTCTCTCGGCGATATTTCTTGAGAAGAAATCTCATCTATGGAAAGAAGCTTTTCCTTACAAATTACGAACTGACTAAAGCTGCTTGAGGATACCATTTTTGTTTGCTAATTTATAAAAGTTGGAGTCTTCTATTCCAACAACGACCGTCAACACTTTTCGGGCATCTGTACGGCCACGGTCCATTATGTCGACCGTGGCCGTACATTCCTTGGATTCGTACGTATCACCAATTTGAGCAGAAGGAAACGGCGAAGAATTTGGCGACAGACTGTCTCCTCTCTGTCGACATCGGCTTCTCGGGTGTCGTTTCGACCTCCACCAAAGCTTATCTGTGCTTGTCGACATATACCGGCGATTGTTCGAATGTATAATAATTAGTGATGTGCCGGATCGTTAAAAATGTATATCCGCGGATACGGATACGGATCTCAACTTTCGTACTCAGTCGGCGCCGGTGCGTGTGACCTTAGACCGATAGTTGACGCTTTGTGTTAATAACGTGATGTGTTTTGACTTGCACTGCGCGTTTTTTTTTTATAGTGTGAAAGTGTGCTAAATTAGAATTCACCAAAAAGGCAGACAGGATAAAGTAACAAAAGTTGATATAATTTTCCAATTAAGCTATTTCGCGTCTTTATACAGATTCTATTTCGGGGAATTCCAACTTCACGGTACAAACAGTAGCATGCGAAATTACAGCGGTAATAATAGTTTTCTGTATCCAAAGCACGTGTACAATACAGATCCCGATCGCGACAATATAACCCGGAACCTTAAAACTAACCTTAAACACTAACTTAATACTAATAACAGAAAAAAGGATAGAATTAAGAAGACAGAAAAAATGGTAGATAAGATAGAAATAAGATATCTGTGGTTTTGTCCCTTTTTTCGGCTTGTTATGCGTACTGTTGGGTGGGATAACACACGTCCTTCTCCTATAACTGGCTAGTTCTCTTCTTCAATAATTAGGATTTTTCCTTCCACAGTCGTCAATACGACCTTAAAACAGGATTTTTTTTCTGAACTTATTTCTGAACTATCCGGTCATTGAAAATACGACTCCCAGTATTCCCACCTCGTCCGTACACTCTGCCGTCCGGTTTACGAATGACCTGCTACGTCACTTCTCTTTTTTCTCTGGCTTCTGTTTACACCTTTGCTCCTCAAATTTCTAAGAACTGCAATCCCACCCAAGGGACGGAATAGATAAAGTTCTAGAAGAAAATAGAACAAAGTGTAAAAAGAAAAAACGAAACTAAACTAAAATTAATATTTACAAAAATATAGCGTACCGCCACAATAGTTTAGTGCAGTGTTTTCCAACCTTTTTTGTGCTATGCCCCATCTAAGCCTTTCTAAAATTCTTATGTCTCCCTAACATATACAGTGGCTATACGGTTAACTTAAACTGTGGACAAGTCCATTTTCGAATTGCCCTCCTTAGCAATCCAATGGCCCCCTGTGGGGCGTGGGTCCCACGTTGGGAAACATTGGTTTGTGGCTAGTGTGACACGGGATAGCGTGGATTACGTTTGTGTTTTTGGAGTGTGTTGAGTTAAATTAAAATAAAAACAATGTCGACAAAAAAGTTTAGTAGTGTAATATGGAAATATTTTACGATAGTAAATGACGAATGTGCTATTGCTACCTATCTCTAAAATTTCATATAAGTAATGAAATTCATTAAGATAAAAGATCCGTTAAAGATCCGCTCAAAAGTATGAAGTAACGGATACGGATCTTTTTTTCCCTCGGATATCCGGCACATCACTAGTCACTACTACACTTCACACAGGCAAGTTCTATGTGTTACCTATCGCAGTAATGGCGCATCTATTATGCGCTATATCGTTATCGCAGTAATTCGGTGAATATAATATATATACAGTATATTTTTCAAATTACTGTATATCCTTTTTTGTAAGAATTATATTTAGTGAATTATTGTGTTAAAATTTTTCAATAGATAGCGCTACACGTAAAGCCAGCAATAGAATGTACACAGAAATCGATATATAGAAATCCGATCGATAATTTGGAGTGGGATGTATGAAACGATCTAAGTTGGAAGTATTTGAACACAACTGCCGAGTTTCGTAGCAATTGGTAGAACGGCCTAGGAGTGTGTAGCGAACAAACATCCATCCTCATTTATATACACAGTAGAGCATCGATTATCTGATCCCCGATTAACCGTCAGTTCTAGTCGGCAAATTTCAAATGTCTGCTGGTGATGTGGCACTACAATATTTGGCTATGTCTTGGCTACTTTAATATTATTTTTGTTAAATTTTTGCTCGTTTTAGCTGCTAACACCCAAGGTCTTAGATTTATAAGGTTGCCTCATACAGCCGATTTAGCCACTTCCTGCCAGATTCCGGATATACGTCATCCGTAGTCGAGCCGTGTTTCCTCTAGGACAAATTCTTTAGAAATTAATTAAGTTTAAAACACAGATAAATAGCCCAATGGAATCTGGTAGTTGTTTGGCAAACAAATATGAAGTGATATACAGTGGAATCTTACTTAACAAACGTAATTCATTCCAGATTGTTACTCATAAAGCAAAACAATTTTTCCCATATAAATAATGTAAAATATGATAATGCATTCCATGCCAAAAAAAATACTCAAATATTTTATGTATAAAGTTTAATCAAAGAAAATTAAACAATATTACATCGTTCAAGAGCGTGGAATGAACCAACCTGGAATGCGAATTCGATTTGCAGAAAACAAAAAAAAAAATTAGAAATACAGTAATTTCTAATATTTAATTATAGCCTTTACATATCCAAAGAATTTGGCATATCGTTTGGAATGTTTATTATATAACGGGCTATGGCTATGGTTGTTGATGTTTATATGTAATATGTCTGAACACAGATTTGGAAAAATGTGTGACCACAAGCAACACTAAGATGACAAGCAGAACAAGTGTTAAACACAGACTGATGTAACATGCGCACAATCCAGGACCTCTCCTCGTCACTCGTTATGCAAAACGTCACTCATTAAGCAAGTCATTTTTTTAGAATTTGCTTTGCTCGTTATGAAAATTATGAGAGGTGCTTGTTAAGCGAGATTCCATTGTAAAAGAATAGCACACACCCATGTGGAAATCCTCTACTGCCAATTCAAAAATCACAGAAGTTATTAAGCTTCAAACATCAATGCCATCACACACATTCTACCATCTGTGATTACTAAGTGTTAAGTTATTTGGATAAAGTATTGGAATATTACTACAGTAGAGCGTCATTTATCCGAAAGTCGATCAACCGAAACATCGGCTAACAAAAAGCGTTCCAGTCAGACTGTGTCATGCTGAATTGAACGTTTTTGATACTAGATTAACTTCCAAAATATAATTTTTTTGTTTTTATATTTTTCAATATATTTATTTTGTTTGTACAAAATAAAAAAATAATTTTTAACAATACAATAGCCATGATTATTATTTTTAAAAATTACATTCGGCTAACATCGACAAAAATTCAACGTGAAGCAACACACAACGGAGAAAAATTCCAACGTGGGATAGGTTAATATATTTTTTTTGTATATAATTGGTTATCCGAGAAATAAATTATCTGAACAACCCCAGTCCCCAATTGATTCTGATAAACAATGCTCTACTGTACTTAGGTGGGAAATTTTCTGGGAAACCTAATATGAACCTCTTAACAGAGTTCTAGTGTACCATATAAAAGCAAAAACGAGAAAAAAGTTTAGGCAAATTAGTCCAATCTTCTTACCTCTGAATGCTTAATGAGTTAATACAAAGAATAATTTTGTTTTTTAAAAATGCATTGCATTATGTGGAATATTGCTCCATATTAATGTATGTGTTTTATTTCCCATCTGTATTTCCATATACTGTGCATGTTTCAGGAGCTTTATCTCCCCGTAACAAGTATGATACCTGTTTTTTTACATCATTTATTTTAGAAATTTAATTTTTACATTAATTTAAGTAATTTCACAATAATCTGAATTTTTACTCCAGAATTATGTATATTTGCAAATTTCCTAGAAATTCTGAATTTTGGAAAATTCTGACTTTCAAAAATTTCACTTGCAAGTTAAGTTTGACTCACATTATTTCCTAATACCATAAGTACAGACACTTCCAAATTTGCAAATAATCATTATAACAAATGTGCATGTTATACCTTTCACTACTGTCACTAACATGGCCAATGGTTGAACACACATGGATTACACAAAAAAATTGAGAACTGAACTACTTGAGTGGTTTAAATGATAAAAATAAAAGTTGAAAGACTGTACCATAGTTGAGAGACTGTTTTGGATAACTTTTTGGGCTACTTAGTTTTTTCTGACAAATGGTTTAATTATCTGAATTTAATAAAATTACTGATAGGTAAAAGCTTATTAACAATAAATGCATATACTAATACTCATTACTTTTTTTAATTTTTGTCAATTTATTATTTTATTCAGCTAAAGGTATTTAACACACAACCAGGACTCCCACTAGTCAAATCATTTTTACAAATAAAACTATTCATTTGACAAATAAAATCATAATAGCATTCATCAAATTACAGAAACACCTCTCATGGTTTTTCATCAACATCATAGCAATGTTTTCTGGTGGGAATTCAAGTGCCTATCTACCAGTAGACAGTATGTTAATGACCACCACCCTCTCTCATTTTGTATAAAGGCATTGGCCTTTCATCAGTAAGATGCAAATTATGTCATTTCATATGATCAGNGAAATTTATTTTATTAAATGTCTAACAAAAGTTGTTATACAATAACAATATTACCTTAAAATATTAATTGTCAACAAGATTATGTCTTGTTTATAAAATCGTACTATCTGCTGTGTTACCAGCTTAGAGGTATGAAAGAGTACATGTCAGGAGTGGCAATATGGCACAGAGTATTAAGAGCCCAAATCATGCGCGCTTAAAAAAACCTGACTTGTAGGTACTCGGGACCGAGAACCGAGTGAAAGTAAAATACAAAATGGCGACTCTCTCTACGAACAGGCAAACCGAAGTCAGGTGGTGAGAGTACCACCCACAGTCGTTGAAGGAAATGGACTCTGACCCTAGGACTGAACACATAGTATTTTCTTAAATAAAATTTGTAATCTAATTTTGTAAATTTGGGAGTGCTTCAAATATGACATTAAAACAAGGTTTTATGTCGTTACTAGTAGGTTTTTTTAACATTGTCTAGTATAGTAAAATCGTGGGACCAGTAAAAATTTGACGTTATAATCAGGTTAAACTGTATATTGTTTGTGCAAAATAAAAAAAAANCAAAATTAATCGTTTTAAGAAACTATTGTTGTTATAAAATCATAAAATAGATAAAATAGATTTCATTTACAAAGTAGAAAAACTCATTTTAACTTCAACTTTACACGTAAAAATTACGAAGATTTGCTCAATATTCCGGATTTTTCTTATTTATAATCAATTTTTATTTTTATTTAATTAAGTAAGTATCGTAATTAATAAAATATTAGCGTGTAATTAAAGCTACGAGCCTCTGATCGGTAACGTTTCTACCATAAGGACATAGTAAGATGTTTCGTTTTCGACTACGAGTGACGTCAAATAAGCAACCAATGAGAAGCGTTTCTTCTCTATGAGGCAACCTGATAATCTAAGACCTTGGCCAACACCGGCTCGACCCTTGAAGGGAGGCCAGTATTTAAACGAGACTTAATTTTCTAATTATGAGTGGTGGTTTGTTTTGTGAGCAATAAAATAATTTAAAAATAATTTTTAACGATACAATAGTGACGATTATTAATTTTAAAAAAATTGTTAGGCTTAACATCGATGAAAATTCAACGCGAAGTTGGTTAATAGCGATATACTAATTATATGGGATATACTATACTAATAATGTATTTTTTCATTCTTTTCGGTTATCCGACCAACCGAGTCCCCAATTGAGTCGGATAATCGATGCTCTACTGTATATAGATATTTCATGCATTGCAGACTCGGAGCGCCCACCACTGGCCGAACGGATAAAACCACCGAGCAGCGGTGGTTGGTCGCGGGTTCCCGCCTGGACAGTGGATGGGAGTTTTCGGAGTTTTCTTGACGTTAGCAACATTTAAGGCTATTTTCCCATAAAATGTCTCCCGGCAGATCGCTCACGAGTCGCGTTGCCGTGAACTTTAATGCAAGTTTCACTTATTTATTTTTTGTTTCAGGTATCTGCCAATCATGACGCGCCGCAAGAGATTCAAAAGACACGAAGCTGTGGAAGAAAATGGGGAGCAAGAAGACGATTACTACGGAATGGAGGACATGTTACAGGACGACCAGGGCCGGATTAACCCACTTTGGGGCCCTAGACATTTTTTTCTTACGGGCCCCCTTTCTCACACTAGAAATAGAACACACAAAAAATATAAAACAATAAATAAAACAAAACTAAATAATGTGAAAAACAAACAAATCTTAAATTTTTATTAATAAAAAATATTTAATACACAACAATAAATTTTAGTTTTTCTAGAAACGTTTGAACAATTTGTTTATAAATTTAAAATATTGAAATTTGTTTTATTAAATGTCTAACAAAANACTCACTCTCCTCTTAAAAGAGAAAGATCCCACGGCAAACCTGGTGATTGCCAGGTTGACCGCGCTATCGCTTCTGGAGGTGTACGGCGACATTTTGCCTTCTTATCAGATACGCGCGTTAGGCGAAGGAAAGAAGTCTCAGAAAATGAAAAAGGAAACCAGAAAGCTCAACAGATTCGAGGAAAGTCTGTTGAGATACTACAAACAATACCTGCAGTTTCTGGAGAAAGCCGTGAAGGCGGCTTTCGGACAGAAGTTCGCGGCCGGCCGCGACGTCTACGCGGAGAGGAGGAGGAAATTGGGTCTGGTGGCCATCGAATGTCTGTGCCGACTTCTGGTTGCCCACGCCGATTTCAACTTCGGCGCCAACATCGTTCGGGTGGTGGTGCCGTTGGCGGCCAGCAGAGACGACGAAGTTTCGGAAAAGTGCTGTCGGGCCATCTGCCAGGTCTTTCGAGAAGACAAAAAAGGCCAGACGTCTTTGGCCATCGTGAAGAACACGGTGGAATTAGTGAAGAGCAGGAGAAACGTGCGTCCGGAAGTTCTAAGGACTTTTACCAGTCTGAACCCGATAGACACGAGGGTGGACGAAACGTCGACCAAGAATGCAAAAGTGATTCGGAAGAAACTGGCCAGGATGTCGAGAAGAGAAAGGAAGAGGGAGAAGCAATCCAAGGAGTTGGAACGGAAGTTGAGGGAGACGGAAGCGGAGGAAAACAAGTCGGATAGAGCCAGGATCAATAGCGAAATTCTGAAACGCGTCTTCCTGACTTATTTCAGGGTGTTGAAGGATTCGACACCCTGGCTATTAACTCCAGTGTTGGAAGGACTGACGAAATTCGCCCACTTGATCAACGTGGAGTTCTTCGAACATCTCATAAACGAACTGCACGCCCTCCCGGACCGAGTCCGATTGAGCGACGTCGAAATTCTGCACTGTCTGCACACGGTATTCGTCGTCCTGTCCGGACAGGGTTCGGTTTTCAACGTAGACCCGCAGAGGTTCTTTGTTCGATTGTACATGACGTTACTTAGGATGCACGCCGGCAGTTGCGAGGAAGATTTGGAAGCGCTGTGGAAATGCATCGATGTCGCCGTTCTGAAAAGACACAAGAGCGACCCGGTGCGTCGGATCTTGGCTTTCGTGAAAAGGATGTGCACCGTGGGTCTTCACACCTCCGGCCACGCAACGGTAGCTCTTCTGTCGGCGGTGAGATACCTGATGACTTCCGTCGGCAAGGCCGACGTGTTATTGGACGTTGAACGTTGGACGTTGTTATTGGGCAAAGAGTCTAGCCATACGATGTCCTTTAAAGGGCGCCGATCAAATCAGATTGATCGCGCCCTTAATTTGGATAAATTATCCTATTTCTCAATAGAGGAATTTTATTAAAATATTTTTTCGTTTGCTTATTATCATAATTTTCATACTTTTATACTATTAAACTGGCTACAGCGTGATTAATGGCGGCTATTTTTCGGTTAGAATAACAAGCGACGAACTTTCAACGTGTTTATTAGTTTTTTTCATTATTTAATATCCTATATTTTAATTAATTAAATTCGCGTATAAGGGTTACGTGCAAGTGACGAGCGGCTAAGAAAGTCAATGACGTGACCCGTTTTGTGCGAAACCGTTGTAACTGGCTTGCTTACGTAACTCGTCACCGAAAACAATTGCCTATGGCATTTAGAAGAGTCTATAAATTGCAATTGTACAGTACAGTACATAGTTTTTAGACGTAATCTGTAGATAGTATTGCCTTTTTAATTTTCATCCTGTATGGTTAATAGAGAGGTTGCCCCGTCGTATTCAGCCCAAAGCGTGTACGGCGGACGGTCGAGCGCCACCATCTGGCAATTCTAAAAGGATAATGGCGTTTGCTACGTCTAGCATGGCGAATAGAAGTTCGGCTTAAACTTC
>NW_019385826.1:124647-143923 GCF_000671375.1 Centruroides sculpturatus | reverse complement strand
TTCTATCCCGGGATTCCCGGGAAACAGTTCACTTTTATCCCGGAATCCCGGGACAAGCAAAAGACCGGGAAATGAGAAATCCTAGTCACAGGTTCGCGTACCACCAATGGGCTGGTCACTTGAAGTTTTCCCAGTTTTCTTTACGTGTGTAACACCTAAATAGTGCTTAGTTTCCTGCAGAATATCTTCCTGGGTGACATTCCATTGGCAGATCGCTTAAATGTTGTATTGTTCATTAGATCACTGCTTTCGAACCGCCGCACAGTGGGTCATGAACGATTCTAGGAGGGCAAAAGTCAAAAAATGCATAACTGATAATGACCCTTACATATTTATGTATTAATAAACAACATTGAGTCAATTGCTATCGATAATTTTTAAAATACGCCCAGTGGCTTTGCTAAGCAACTGGGCGTATTTGGGCGTATAAAAATTTGGGCATTTGGGCATACAAAAGCATTTGGGCGTATAAAAGAAAAGCATCAGTTTTATATCTGGTTGGAATCATAACGTTAGTGTCGTGTTCGGACTTATTTTGAATAGTTGTTTCGCTGGCTGTTTTAAGTGTTTTNTTAACTATTGGTTTCGTACCAGAAAAAAAAAACAAATCTGATAAAGGTAGAAATGCGTTATTCGCTTTTCCCATTTCATATTTGTTCCTTCTATTCTGGTGAATAACACAATCAAAATTTCATTTTATTTATTTTGTTTTACTTAGAATTATTGATCGATAGGTAAATATGTTATTTACTCTTATTTAGGTACGTGAATAGAGTGAGTAGATTATGTCGGAACGACGTACTTTACAAGTTTCGGCTGTAAAAAATAACGAAAAAAGATTTCAATTTACGAGGGATTTTACGCTCGTAAATCGGAGTTATACCGTGTTTTAACTTTTGCTACTCTGTTTCTAGGTAGCATACAGTAGACGGTTATATCTACTGTTATATATTATTTTTACGCTTATTAATTAGTTTCTCATTAGTTATTTATTTGATAAATAACAAATTACATATAATACGTATAAAAATACAAAATACCTATACAGTACTAACTAGTAAGTATAAATATAAAATAAAAATACTAAAATTCAAATGAATATAAATTAATCAAAAATAAATATTGATTTTTAATAAGAGTATGTTTAATATATATAGGCCTATGTTTAATATTAAAGCATTAACGTTTATGAGTTTCCATCATTAACACTGAGTTAAGACAAAACTGATATTTATCTATAACGAAATACTGTATAAAAATGTATTGCTCCTTCAAATATCAAGTTTATTTGTACATAATATTTTCATTAATATTTAATATAAAAAAAATTTGGTTAACTAAATCAAAAGTCAATAAATAATTAATTTAACACATTTCTCAAACTTTTGAATTATTTAAATATTTTAAATTATGGAATACATCCTTGTATTTCGAATTCATCGCATTCTTACTGCGAATCATTAAAGTAAGCAATGTAATTGTTAAAATATTAACAACACAGAATTGAGTCTTCTGAAAGGTAAATATATTGTTAATATAAAGGTGTGAAGCAAAAAATAATTACACTTTCATTTTTAAAACAATTGTAATCAGGAATGCCATTCCCCATTTGAAAAAGGAAGTTTCTTCGATCATGAGGGTGAACCATATTGTGAATATCATTATCACGAAACCAGACGATCACTGTGTGCCAGCTGCCAGAAACCTATTACAGGTCGATGCGTTACTGCCATGTTTCGAAAATTCCATCCAGAACATTTTGTTTGTTCCTTTTGCCTTAAACAGCTCAACAAAGGAACATTTAAAGAGAATAAGGATAAACCATATTGTCATATTTGTTTTGATAAATTATTTGCTTAAGAAGTAATATGTTTAATATAAATGGTTTCTTCTTCAACTAGAGATAAAGATTATAACTTTTGATTGTTTATTCTCGTTTTTAAATAATATTAACTATCGTTTTTAATGTTTAAAATATCCTAATATATATATATATATATACATACATAATGTATAACGTATTTTCAACATCCTGATCGCATCGGTCTATGCTCCCTTGGTATTGTGGATATTAGGGTCTTCAATGCACTATTTTAAATTTAGGCGTTATAACTGAAAGTTGCTCAATGACATTAGCTGTAAACTCTCTTCCATTGTCACTGTAAAATATGACACACCAAAGTCTAAATATTTTCAGCAGTTCCAATGCAACTTCCGCTGCATGTTTTGTTTTCAAAGGGCGAAAAACACAAAATTTTGTTGTGTGGTCTTGATAGTTCATTAACAATTTAGGGAGTAGATTGAAAATCAATCAAAATCAATTTGGATCCGAAGATTGAAATCCTTCGTAATGTTTGGCACGACGATGTTTTTGTGATGTTGAGACTTCTTCGAATTTCACATTTTACATAGAGATACAAATACCTCAATAGACGGTCTTTGGATGTAAAAAACTTATTTTTTTAGAACAAATAACATTTTATCACTATCTCCATGACTTGTTGAGCAATGATATTGAAGTAATTTATCAAAATATTCTTCAAAAGGAAGAATTACTACAACAGATCATCAATGCTTTTTTTTTTCTTAACTAAAACTCGCTTTTTCCCGACCTCCATTGTATCATATTTCCTAATTAATCCGTACTGCTTGCTACTTTTCTTCCTGTCAGGATTTCTTGAATCTAAAATTTCATGAACCGCTTCATTTACACTTGAAGTAGTCCAAGGTTTTGTAATTACGTTGTCTTTCTTACTACTGTATTCTTTCACGTTTTTCATTAAATTTTAACTTCATACAACATATTTCTTGGGAAAAACATACAAAACTACTGTGTCGAACTTATACAGGAACACACAGGTGTGCATCTTTTCGCCATATGTGTTCGACACAGCAATTTTGTGCGTTTTTTCCAATGAACTTAGAAAGAACAAGAAGCAATGAAATATTAACATATTTCTTCTTCGGAGCTATTTATAATATCACATTGTCCTGCATATTTTCTTCTCCAATAAATGTAGTTCCTGTATCTATCTCCATTTCTAAGTCACTCAAACATGACACACACACAAAATGAGATGTAATTATTTAAATTCTACTAAATGTTAACTCAAAAAAGCAACTGCGACTGCTTTTACATACATGTTGGCAAACCTAAGCGAAACCATATTTTCAAGGGATGTTTAAAGACATGACCAATTGTACGGTACTAATACAAAAAGGGAAAGGGACGTTATGCTAGCGTTGCAGAGAAGTAACCTTAAAATAAGCCTAGAATCGATCCGGCTAATTGAACAAACTGAAGTTCTCTTTCTTAATTGCCTAAAGCTCTGTGAGCTGATTGCAAAACGTCTAAGAAATGTCAGGCTGAATAGCAAATAGATGATGATTTTCCAATTTGCCAGGCTCATTGTAAAATGACAGCGCCCTTTACAATGAGCCGGATTTTCCAATTCTCCTACGACATATACACAACACCCGGAAAAGTAAAAGTACAATATGTCATCCCATCTCATTAAACTAATAATTTTTTGGGGACAGTTTTGAGACGATGTTGGAAAGAATATCGAATATGATTTTCGAATATCCAATCTGTTACACTTTTGTAACATGAATACTGTATATTTTTACATCACTACATGAAATTGCTAACTTTATATTAGATACAAAATAATTCCTTATAAATTCTGTTTAATCTCATTTTATGGATTATTGCTTAATCCGGATAAGTTCTATTCCCATTAAATACCGTACACAGTTCATTCATAGCCTATATATTTATTAGGATTTTACTTTTCAAAAATTGTGAATTATTAAAACCATCAACTACTAAAGATAACTAAAATAAATTCGCTTTTAATATTAATATATAATCAGCTTTGGCTTCGTGCAGAATTTAAACTCTTTCAAGTGAATTGTAATCGATTATATTTTGCAAATCATCAGTATGCAAATCATGAGTATAAATTTACTTTACGAGGAAAAACTAAGTTATTTTGAATATTTTTTCAGTTGATTTTAATTAAGTAACGTCCGTAGCCTAATATCTTTCCATTCTAAACTTTTATTCTCTAAATTAAACTTAACCAAATCCTGTTGTTTTTATTCCTAATTTAAATCATAAAGAACCAAAATTTATTTTATTCGAATTTAGTTCTTGAATTATTTAAAGTATAAATATACAGGTACGCCCAGAGAAGGCTAAAGAACAAATTGCCCTAGGACCCGAGGAATTAGTGGCTCCTATACAATGTCATTTACTTACTTTACTTTAATAAAATAGTTTAATTTTCTGTATGTATTTTGTCCCAGGTTCCCATTACCTTCTGTGCCCTGTAAATTCATACTAAATACTGTATAATATTCGTTAGCAAAATACATTTTTTTACATATTTTTAGACCAAGGAGATAATGTATTTATAGCAGATATATTTAAAATATCGATCCTGCTGTATAAGAATAGTTTTAGCAAGATTAAGTATTTTTAACATTTACGATTTATTTTCGATTTACGGTTATCCATCTCACTTTGAATAATATATTTCAAGTTGGACAATTGAAATAGAGTTTAAGTAGGTTTAGTCAGTAGTGTTTAACGTTTATTCTTTCAATACTTGTTAAAATGTTAGATTTTTTCATACCAACGATACTCCACACTCTCGTAGGCCTATATTGTAATTTTTTTATTAGTCTACTGTATATAATATTTTGATATTATTCAGTTAAATAAAATAAATTTATATAATCTTTAAGAAAATAGTAATAAAATAAATAGTTTATATTGGTTACAATTTGTAAAATATTAAACTACTTTTCAGTTCAATATCAATCCTTCATACTGTAGTTAAGAAGGTGTATTGTTTGTATACGGTAATAGAAATGTTTATGTCTATATAAAAAGAAATGGTTAAGTCTATAAACCAACTCTGTGTTCAACTTATTTATAGAAATTTAAGAATTTAGAACATATGTTATATTACGATATCAACATTTATAGATCTGGTCCTGATACTACAGAATTTTCTCCAAAACATACAGTACTGTACATTCAATTTTCTGCGATAAAATGCATAGAAATCGCTTTAAAAGCCAATGCTATTTTTATGTCATGAAAACGTAAACTTTTTTAAAATTACTTTTTAAAATAAATACAAGGGTGGATCAAATATAAACGGTAATTTTCTTTTAGAAATTTATTGATTAATAATATAAAAAGATTGAGGGCGAGTTATGAGCCAATTGCGCACGTGCTCCTCGACTTCATTGCTTGCGAATCGTTTTCCTCCAAGTGATTTTTTCAAGGGTGCGAACAAAAAATAGTCACGGGGGCAAGTCTGAACTATAAGGAGAGTGTTCGAGAGTTTCCCAGCCCATTTCGACCTGACCTGTTTTTAATTTCCGGTCAACAATCTCGGAACCTATCAGGCAATAATTTTTCTGAAGCCAAGATGATCAGTGATAACGGATTGAACACTCCCGTAGCTGATACCCTCTTCTGATGAGATTTCTTCAACAGTTAACCGACGATCACGTTCAATAAGCTCTTGAACGGCACGGATGATGTCATCTGTAAGGCTTGTCCTTGGGCGTCGATCATGAGCTTCGATTTCGACACGTTCTCGCCCACCCTTAAATTCTCTGGCCTATGTATACACACGATTCTGAGACAGTGTACTGTTCCCAAACTATGCCTTCAATCGACTAAAAATTTCCGAGGGCTTAACCCCTCATTAGTTAAAAATTTTATGATGATGCGTTGTGCAACAGACGAATGTACCTTTTGCTCGGTCATGACTGTACTGACGACAGAAACGAATGCACTCGTTAACCAAGCCAGTTCCCCACTCCTCGCAAACCAAACATCAACTGCACTCTACATCATCCAGCTAGGAACTGCGTGGTAAGCAGAATAGCAAAATTACCGTTTATATTTGATCCACCCTTGCATAAATATTAGAGCCTATTCATTAAATTGACACAATATTACAGAATGAAAGAAATCTTGAAATTAATTAATTATTTATTTAAGATGTTTCAAATCTATAGGCTATACATTTTAAACCTAAAATTTTCAATACTCCAATAATAGATTTATTGTAATTCTATATCTACTTGCATCTAAAATAAATTTATATAAGATAAAATTCATTAGCGGGATAACCGCGATGGTTTAAGTCTGGCTTGCCTCTGTGGGGATCCAGGATCGAATTCGGGTGGCGATTGCCTGAGTTTTTCCAAATACTGACGGGCTTAGGGACTTCAGCTGCAAATAAGGTGGCTACTCCCAAGGAGCTTCATCTCATTGCTGCGTCTGGACTTGATTAGAGAAGTTACGATTGTTTCCATGGATCTTCAAGTGGACGGGGTGTCGTATATGTCTATCCTACTCCATTTTTGATAGTACTGGATAACCTTTCCATATACGTACCAGAGCACGCAGTATATGTGAATTTTTTAAACATACAAATAGAGCACGATTCATCAGATACCGAAATATCTAATAAATAATTTAACTGTTGATATTACTGACTACCGGTTTTATTAAAACTTTCAGAATGATATAAGATATCCTCATGAAGTCTGGTATAAATTTCACAAAAGATCTCGCATACCAACATATTTTTATACATGTACAGGACGTCTCACGAAAACTAAACTCCTGTGCGACAAGAATAAAATTGGAACTTTTCAATCGTCCAATTTATATGCATATAAAATATTATCTCTGACATTATAAAGAATGTAACTTCGTAACATTGTACCAGGTGAGCGTGTGCTGGATCTGTCGCCTTAAGAAATTCAAAGTCGATTCTCTCGGGCCATAACAATTTTTTAGTACATAATTCGGATTAGTTTCTGATTTTTTGAGTAATTTTAATGTGAATTGAACCTATGAATTGATTTTGAACAAAATTAAGTTCGATAGTACAGACCTGTAAATTAGGGATCATGGTGTATTGTCATAACAGGAAAAGTTCAATTCAGTATATACGAAATATTTCAGAATATTTTGAAAGGAGAATATTTGCAAATTCTCCTAAACTTGTTTTAATTGTANTTGCTAAGCAACAAAAGAAAAGCATCAGTTTTATATCTGGTTGGAATCATAACGTTAGTGTCGTGTTCGGACTTATTTTGAATAGTTGTTTCGCTGGCTGTTTTAAGTGTTTTTATCCAATATTAAGATGAATAGTATGTATTTTAATATGTATATTTCATTAATAATAGGCAATGAGGAGATTTTATATAAAGCAATCGCAAACCGAAGGGATTTTTACACTTTATTTTAAATAAGTAGAACTTTAAAACTTCTGCATCTTTTTTCGTGTGTCTTTGTACGTTTTAATTTCATTTTTTCCGGAATTTCGAAAGTTTTATAATTATATCTAACAGATATTTGTGTGCGGAAACGTGCGGATTTTGACGTATAACCATTTTTTCTTTCACAGGGCAATGGCTCGTAGTCAGCGGGAGTGAACTTTTTGATAAACTAAGAGAAAAAGATAAAATGATAAGCGGGTCATTCGAAGTAAAAAATATCATCGTAGACTATATTAAAAAAAGTTTAATTTAACAAATCCCAGTCGAGTTAGTGGAAAATGAGTTACGTCGAATTACTTGTTCTTTTTCCGTTGGTCTAACTTGTAAGTCAAAGATGGAAGAAACGTAATCGAAATATCAAACATTTTTCAACCAAAAATCGTTTATGGCTCAATGATTCGAAAATGTCGATTTGCCACAAACTCGTGCAAGCTATAAAACACCACAAAAACAAAATAATGTGGACGTCCCAAAAAGAATTTTTGGGACGTCCCATCCAGCCAAATTAACGATCTACGTAACATTAATGGCCAAGCGGTCTTCGTATCCTGAACACTGGGAGTTCAGGATACGAAGGTCGTAGGTTCGCGCCTCGCTCGGACAGGCTGGTCATGTGGAGTTTTCCGGGTTTTCTTCACGTCTGTAACGCCTAAATAGGGGCCAGTTCTCCTTAAAAAGACCTCCCGGAAGGCATCCCCCTAGGCAGATCGCCCAAATGTTGCGTTGCCATGACTTAACAAAACAAACAAACAAAGGTAACATTAAATGAGGCAATGTAATGAAAAAACTTTTTCATTTGGTCTATCGACTCTTCATTGTCAAATAAGATTCATATATTCTTTACATAGCGTATCGAATGGATATTAAAAAATGCCAAGTGCGCGAGACGGAAGAGAAAGAGTCAGTATCAACAAAAAAGAAAAAATATTATTGATAGATTGAGAACCGAAACTGGTTTACTTCTGGATACTCCCAAGCAAGGTGGTAGAAACACCAACGACGGTAATTCGGCAAGATTTTTTTCGAATGCCGCTCTTATTGCAGAGATAACCGGTGTTAACAAGAACCTAATAAAACGATTTTCGGTTATATTACAAGTACTGGCATCCGGCTACGAAATCGATACAATCAAATTCGAAATCTACATGAAGGAAACAGTTTTTACGTGAAGGAAAGTATACGTGACGCTTTATCATTGGTAACTCATGCCAGTCACTCTTCACAAAGTTTTAATACGCGGATCAAAAATTCGTTTCTCGTTTCAATAGAACAATTGTCCAAAGAAGTGCAAGAAGCTAGACATAAGGAATTTAAAAAATTTCGTGAGAGTTATTCCCGAAAAACTTTTAGAATAAACACTAATATTTTACATAATCTTTTAATTTCTTCAGATCCTCTTATTACAAGCCTTAGATCACATGGTATAAAGAAAAAACTCCGATAACCGCTAACGTTTTAAAATTATTAAAGCACCAAGCGTGACCTTAGTACAAGAGAAATCCGAGTCAAACTCCGAATGTGACTTTGATATGTAAATTTTTAGTTGATACGATATCTAAGTAAAAAATTTTTATTATAAAAATGAATTGCACCAGCCTATATACTTAAGTACTGCTAGAATCGTCTCACGACCCACTGTGCGCCGGTCCCCAAAACAATTTCATTCGTCCGCAAAAAAAAAAAAAAAAAAGTATTTAACTGTACCGATACTGGAGCAGGCGATTACGGGTGACATTTACATCGTAATTTACAGTTATTATACATACTTTTATCTAGAGTAACTCTAGATAAGCATATACAAATGTAATAAATAAGTATAATTCATAGTCACATATAATTACTGGTTCACGAAAACTCATCCATACATTTACCGATCCGTGATGAGAAAAAGGTTGAGAAACACTACCTAAAAGTATTAATTCAATTCGCCCAAGGAATTGCCAGCTTGGATTGCGGATCCCCAAAGCAATAGTCTGACACCTCAAATGCCTTAGCCATTGGGCCGTCCAATCTGGAGATCGTGCGACTGTTTCAAAAGCTTGTCAATTATTTTGAGTCTGCTTTTGAAACAGGTTAATTCCTTATCCAGTGTCCTAAGAGATGCTTATTGAAGAACATCTTGATATGAATGAAAGTGAAACAGAGCATAAAACTGCTGGAAAAAGTTGCTATGAGAAAAGCCATTCCATCAGCATATCCAGATAAACGATTCCTATCAGTGTTTTCCTCAATGAAAAAAGAAGTAAAGAGAGACTAAAGACTTGTGTGCATGGAACAGCTAAAAAAAAATTAATTATTGGCAAATCCTTTTCTTATTCGATTGTGACACATAAGATTCATGTTCTATATGTGAATATACTTTTTGGAATTATTCAATTCTTATGGAATCACTCTTTATTTGCCCACCAGTGGCTAAGCGGTCTTCGTTCCATGAACACTGGGAGTTCGGTCGTGGGTAGGCGCCTCGCTCGGGCGGGTTTTCCGTGTTTTATCCACGTCTGTAACGCCTAAATAGGGGTCAGTTTCCCTTAAAAAAGACCTCCCGGAAGGCACTCCCTAGGCAGATCGCCCCAAGTGTTGCGTTGCCATAACTAAACAAACAAACACTCTTTATTTTATTTCTATTGTGTTTATTATAAAATGCTCATTGACTCGAATAATTTATTTATAGAAAATTATGAGGAGTATTTTCGAAGCAATCTACCAAGATTATTCAGTTAATAAAGAACATTTTACAATTACTTATAAGTAGCAATATTGAGATGGCCGGATGGCAGCAATACCGTTCTGGGAGACCCGGGTTCGAATCCGGACGGATCGATAAATTTCCAGGGATTTTCGGGAGGTGATTCGTCCTGATATTCCGAACCCTGTCTCTCAACACCCGGCCACCCCGCTGTGGGCCTGGCCGAACCCATAATAGGCTTACGAAAAGAGTTTTTAAAAAAGTAGCAATAATGAAAGAAATTGCTTTTCGATTTCAAACGCGATTAAGACTGTTAAAATTAATTTAAAACATGTTACTACATAATTAAAATAAAATTTAACTAGCACTACATAAAATATTAAATACTTTTTTATAATAAATATGGCAAACTCTGCGTAGAAATGCCAATTGTTTATAATTTTGAAATGAATAATATAAATTATTATTATTTTTTAATTTCATTCTATGGGTCCATTATGGATTCGACCGGGCCATATCCCTGCTTTTGATGGGTTTTTCGAACTGTCTAAATTCGATGATGGGTTTTCCGAAGCGGTAGGCTTCCGTCTAAGCCGTTCGGCCATTGAACCATCTATTATTATTGTTTAAAACAGGCGTAGTCAACCTTTTTATACCTACTGCCCACTTTTGTATCTCTGTTAGTAGTAAAATTTTCTAACCGCCCACCGGTTCCAAAGTAACGGTGATTTATAAAGTAGGGAAGTAACTTTATAAAATTTATAAAACAGAGTTACAAGTTAAAGCATATAATAATAATTACTTACCAAATACTTTATGTCAGATTTTCGCTAAGTTTGGCAGAATAAATCTTTATAAAACAACTTATTGTCGTTAAATAAATAAATTACACTATTAATTTAAACAGGTAAAACAGCAAAACCGTATATGGGACAAGACTATGTCTCGGAGACGAAATCATTTTGAAGCTCAAGGCAAATCTTGTTCTCATTTCCTATCTTCTTTGATATCGCTGCTTTTGGGCGCGATCGTTCAAACTTTGCCGGCCACGACAACGAGATCGTCCACGATGCATCTTCGATGAAATTAACTCAGGCCTATCTAATTTCAAAATTTCTCTCCGTTGTGTGTCGGCCCGGGTTGAAGTTTTGTCGATGCGTAACGAAAAGTTTCCGTTTTTGAAAAAATAATCGTGGCTATTGTATCGTCCGAAATTATTTTTTATTTTGCACAAACAATATACAGTTTAACCCGGTTATAACGTCATCGAATGTAACGACAACCCTAATATAACGTCTAATTTTTATCGGTCCTACGATTTTACTATACTAGATAATGTTAACAAAAACCCACTTGTAACGACATAAAACCGTTTTAACGTCATATTTACACTCCCAAATTTACAAAATTAGATTACAAGTTTTATTTAACATAGAAGAAACTACATGTTCGGCCCTAAGGTCAGAGTTCACTTCTTAGAATGACTGTGGGTGGTACTCTCCCCTACCTGACTTCGGTGGGGTGAGGTGGATGTTTTGCCTGTTTGTAGAAGAGGGTTATTTTGTATTTTATTTTGGCTCGATTCTCGGTCCCCCGACTACCTACGAGTCTGGATTTTTTTATGCGCAAATGATTTGGGCTCCTAATACTCTGTGCCAAATATCAACTCTCGACATGTACTCCTTCATACCTCTATGCTGGTAACATAAAACGACAGTACGATTTTATAATCAAGACATAGTCTTGTCAATAATAGCTGAAAATCATCGCTAGGGACGCCCCTAATGCGCGATCTAGACATTCCATGACAGATATACAAACAGTGGAAACAATGGCTTACATAAGTAGATATTTTATATGAAGCTGTAGGCAGCGGGGCACCGGACACTACACTCCACTACTGGCTACACTGCCCGCAGTACGAATTTCGCAATCGTCCGTTCGCTCATGCCAATCTACTGGCCTCAAACCGACACCCCACGTCAACACATGGCGGCGCTGGAACTTTACATGAACTGCACAGGCCGCTTCAATTAAATTAAACACCATATCTCCATATGAACCAGGGGGAGAACGAATAGAATAGAAATTAAACACCAGGCGGCGCCAGTCGGAGAAGAGAGCCAACCAGGCTAAAGTCACCATATCAACTAAGAAATAGAAATAGAAGCTGTAGCACGTGCTTACTCTCACAAATCTAACTACACACTGACCAGAGATAAATTACTGACTATAGCCAGTCTAATGCTAGGTGAAGGTATTTAGTTTCACTTACGTAACGTGAACTAAACTTATGCGCGGACGATACAAATAGTATATTTTCAGAAATTTAAATATAAACACTAAAGAATCTTATGAAAAACCTAATGAAAATGTTTTTAAATAATGCTATGGACATTTTTTAAACAATATTTAAAAAAATTTCCATTTCAATGTTTTTAAAAAGTCAATTAAATTTAAAAAAAAAGGAAAGTGCTTCAGTATGTAAGAAAATCCTTACCGCCCACCATGAAAGCTGGAACGCCCACTAGTGGGCGGTAGAAACCAGGTTGATTACCACTGGTTTAAAAAGATAGTTACAAAAATAATAATTAAAGTTGTTTTGAAATAGATAAAGCATCAGGCTTTATTATAAAAATAATAATAATAATAATTTATTTAAAAAACTAAAAAAAGAATGATGTCAAAAGTTAGATAACTAAGGTAACTTTTAAGGTACCGGTACTTGAGTAATATTTTCCAAATAACCATAACAGCACGTGTCTTTGTATCCTCTCCGAATCTTCCTTGAGAAGCACCTATATTCTCGAAATCCTGGACACGCCACCTGGTCTAGCTAATTTATTTCACAAATAAAGTATATAAATACAGTTTTATAACAATATTATACTGTACGTACTTCATGTACTGTACAGTACATGTTATATGTACTAAACATTTCATGTTATCTTCCGAATATTTGATTATTCGAGACACTAATTTTCTGCCTGGCCTAATTTTTATTCTTGATCACCCTACAGCACAGTTATATCACAAAAGAGAACAAACTATCTCTTTGCATTGTGCCTAGATAAACAATGGTAAAATATTCTGGATACGCGCCTGCTGTCAGTAGCTAAAGTAATGCATATCCGACGCCATCTTAAAATTGATGTCCATCCAAGCCATCGACTATCGATTTATCGCACAATACTACTGGCAGCATAACTGTATCAGTGAAAGGATATCGACATGAGGTTGTAATGATATGGCGGGGTATTCTGCATGGAACAGTAGTTTTGTTATATTAATCTTCTGTACTCATAGAATATACGAGAAAATGAAGATCGCGAATCCATCAAGTGGTGGAAGGTACACGGGAAAATACATTCGAGTTAAAAGTGCCGACAATTTTGACTTTATGATACTGTGTTCCATTGAAAACCTTATATATTGTATTTTAAATATTATGTTGCCATAATTTTCATGGCATTTCTCAATTCTATAAACCTATTCCCCAATGAAGGCACTATTTAATTTAGTAAGGAAAGCTGTTTAATTTACTTAACATTAACCTTTTTAAAAATTATATTAAGTGTTTATAAACTCCACTCAAAGTTGTAAGAGATCAGAATCTTAACAAATAACCCTTATAACAATGAACATATAAAAGAGATAATCATAACGATAATTGTAAAATTTAGGAACAATAATTATACAGTATTAATGTTCTTAATCAAACTCTGTATCATAGAATTCTATAATTTACTCAAAGTCATTTTTAAGGAAAAAATTTGTATACTTTATAACAAGTGTAGAAATTAAATTAAATAGTATAACAAGTTCCACCACTTTTTTTACTTTAAAATAATTCATAAAATGCTTTATAAAGTATTAAAAGATTCTATCACTGCATTAATCTGCCGTTTTATTTTCGAAACAAACATTTATATTAGTGTTCTGATTTTGATTTAATTCCTCGTTACATTTCTTTATAATCAAACAAATAATATAAATTCCAAAGGCTCTAGCAGCTTGGACACTTTAAAGGTGAGTCTACATGGCGACACTTTAATGTCTAGATCTAGAGATACTTAGATCTAGACATTAAAGTGGCATGCTAAAGTATATCTATCAATAGATGTCTAGATATACTTCAGTGTGCATACTAAAGTACTGTATATCTTTTTGGATAATATCTAGACTTATATCTCTAGACTATGCGATGTCCCGCAACGAATGTAAGTGTCACTATCTGTAGAGCTGTGTATGTCACACTATGATTCTTTGGTAAGAAATATACAACTGAGTATCCAAATATTTTTATCTAAATTTTCTCTATAAAACGTTATACTAAAATTTATGGGGAGAATGAAAAAAAATGGATACAGTATGACGAATTTACCTTGGAAAAACTTTCGAGTAAATAAATAAACATAATACGTCCTAATCGGCCAAAAAAGTCCACTTTTATTAGTTAATTATCAAAAATTGAATTAAATTTAATCATTTGAAAGTAAAAAATTAAATATAATAAAAGCAAAACACGACGATTTGATAGATAACGTAATAAATTGGTCTGTAAAGTAGTTTTAGTCCCGCTCCGGCTACAACTAAAATAGTTAATTTCCTACTGATGGTTGACTAAACTCAAATAGNTATATAAATATTTCTGAGAAATGTTTAAATTATAAATATATTCAAATATTATATATATTACAAATTGTTAAATTTAAATAAAATTTGCTTATAATAATAAAAAGCGTGTAACTTAAAAATATGATAAAATACAGAATTTGAGGGCAGGATGGCCGTTTATGTGAAATCACTAGCCTATCGCTCTGGGGGTTTTCTGTTCGAGTTTGAGTCGGCTTAAAAATTTTCATTTGTATATTGATTCGGACCCGTTCCTCACTAGTCGGCCGCCTCCCATTTTGTGCTGCCATTTTATACCCATGTGGGCATAAAAAAGACTCTTTTATATCAAACAGTATATTTTTTAATTCATCATAAATTATATACCTATATAATTATAGGTATATAATAAATATATTATATAGCTTAATAATACGAAATTAATATTTAAAAGTACAGTAAATCCTCGAGTTATCAGACCGATTTAACGAACAAAAGAAAAATAATTGAAGAACCTTTTCTTTATTCGTCAATAAAGCACCATATATATTAGATCAATGAGTATAAATTATTTAATTTAGGCTACATTATAATCCTATTTTATTTGTACTTGCATATTTAAATTCCATCATGTATAAGTTTGTTACTAATATATGTTTTAAAATACATTCGATCTATCAGACTTTCAAAATAGCGGAGTCTCCTTCCCCTAGTTAGTCCGTTAGATCGAGGGTTTACTGTATAAAAATTAAACTTTTAAATAAGATTTTTAGAAGCATTAAAGTGAGTAACTAGTTGATTCAATTAAATCGTTTGAAGTAAACATAGATTATAAATAAACAAGTAACTAATTTAAATATTTTGGAAGTTTATTCTTTCGTACTTGTTTGTATCGGAAAGTAGCATCTATTTGTCAGGCGATATCGCCTTTATCATACAATAAAAGAATAAATAAATAAAATATTGCTGGAAAAATAATCTCAATGAATAACGATAGTGATTATTATCATCTGACATATGAAACAGTTTCATAGATTCATTTTTTCTGTGTTTGTTTTATTTAATACTAAATGAATCCACTCATTTAGATTTCGACAGGCCCTTATTATGCTTAATGTAACTATGTAACTGTAGTAATGTCTTAAAAAATAATAAATATTTCTCATCAGCAAGTAGTCATTCGTGCTTTTCGTGAGAAAAACAGTACCGCAATACAGAACAACTCAAAAGCGAAGCCAACTTTCCAGGGACTCTTCACTTAACCACAGTTAATAAAAATTCATTACAGAAAATTCTCTCATAAATTATCGTCAGAGTTATTTAAATACTGATTTTTTAATAAAAGTGCCAAATCTATTGAAAATACATTTAAATTAGACAATTTGATTTTATTCTACCCAGAAATTGAACAGCGCAAAGAATTCTAAACGTGTAAATATTACATAAGTACTGTACTTTACAATACGCGAAATAAAAATGTCCAGAAATTATTTTAGTAGCACAAGTTTAAAATTTGTAATTTTATTTATGATTTTAACTTTCGATGAGTTACATTTTAATTGTAATATAATTTATATTATAATAAAAGGAATTTGTTTGTTTGATTTTTATCAAATTTTATCTGTAGGCGCTATTAGGATACTGTGGTAATTAGAAAACGAACTTCGATAAAACGTTTAGATTTATACATCTTGAAATGATTTTTGCCATATATAGGCCTAAACCAGAATTTATATACGTACTCGTTATGCAACATTATTTTCAAATAATATAACATGGTTAAAGAATTGTTATTATATATACTGTACCTTTATTAGCATTTTTGAATTTAGCAAACCATGTCAAAAATGAGGATTTGGAAAAAAGTGCTTCAAATTCAACTTCCAAATATAAATAGAAATTTATGGAAAAAAAGAACTAAAATGGTAAATTATAGCATAAAATGATTTAATAAAACATGTTTATGCATTGAGAAATAAACTGTTTATTTACAAAAAAGCGCAAGCGTATTTCCTCTGCATCTCAACGCACAACGTTAATCCGTAATTTTATTCTACTAATAAAAGTCATATTAGTAATGAGAAACTAACTAGGCCTATTACCTATTTAAAAGTGATGTGATAACGCCACAAGTCACGTTGTAACAATTTTGTGTTAGTAAGAATTAGAATCCACATACTTTTCACAGACGAGAAACCATAATAAAAATTATTTAATAATAATAATTTATTTAAAAAACTAAAAAAAGAATGATGTCAAAAGTTAGATAACTAAGGTAACTTTTAAGGTACCGGTACTTGAGTAATATTTTCCAAATAACCATAACAGCACGTGTCTTTGTATCCTCTCCGAATCTTCCTTGAGAAGCACCTATATTCTCGAAATCCTGGACACGCCACCTGGTCTAGCTAATTTATTTCACAAATAAAGTATATAAATACAGTTTTATAACAATATTATACTGTACGTACTTCATGTACTGTACAGTACATGTTATATGTACTAAACATTTCATGTTATCTTCCGAATATTTGATTATTCGAGACACTAATTTTCTGCCTGGCCTAATTTTTATTCTTGATCACCCTACAGCACAGTTATATCACAAAAGAGAACAAACTATCTCTTTGCATTGTGCCTAGATAAACAATGGTAAAATATTCTGGATACGCGCCTGCTGTCAGTAGCTAAAGTAATGCATATCCGACGCCATCTTAAAATTGATGTCCATCCAAGCCATCGACTATCGATTTATCGCACAATACTACTGGCAGCATAACTGTATCAGTGAAAGGATATCGACATGAGGTTGTAATGATATGGCGGGGTATTCTGCATGGAACAGTAGTTTTGTTATATTAATCTTCTGTACTCATAGAATATACGAGAAAATGAAGATCGCGAATCCATCAAGTGGTGGAAGGTACACGGGAAAATACATTCGAGTTAAAAGTGCCGACAATTTTGACTTTATGATACTGTGTTCCATTGAAAACCTTATATATTGTATTTTAAATATTATGTTGCCATAATTTTCATGGCATTTCTCAATTCTATAAACCTATTCCCCAATGAAGGCACTATTTAATTTAGTAAGGAAAGCTGTTTAATTTACTTAACATTAACCTTTTTAAAAATTATATTAAGTGTTTATAAACTCCACTCAAAGTTGTAAGAGATCAGAATCTTAACAAATAACCCTTATAACAATGAACATATAAAAGAGATAATCATAACGATAATTGTAAAATTTAGGAACAATAATTATACAGTATTAATGTTCTTAATCAAACTCTGTATCATAGAATTCTATAATTTACTCAAAGTCATTTTTAAGGAAAAAATTTGTATACTTTATAACAAGTGTAGAAATTAAATTAAATAGTATAACAAGTTCCACCACTTTTTTTACTTTAAAATAATTCATAAAATGCTTTATAAAGTATTAAAAGATTCTATCACTGCATTAATCTGCCGTTTTATTTTCGAAACAAACATTTATATTAGTGTTCTGATTTTGATTTAATTCCTCGTTACATTTCTTTATAATCAAACAAATAATATAAATTCCAAAGGCTCTAGCAGCTTGGACACTTTAAAGGTGAGTCTACATGGCGACACTTTAATGTCTAGATCTAGAGATACTTAGATCTAGACATTAAAGTGGCATGCTAAAGTATATCTATCAATAGATGTCTAGATATACTTCAGTGTGCATACTAAAGTACTGTATATCTTTTTGGATAATATCTAGACTTATATCTCTAGACTATGCGATGTCCCGCAACGAATGTAAGTGTCACTATCTGTAGAGCTGTGTATGTCACACTATGATTCTTTGGTAAGAAATATACAACTGAGTATCCAAATATTTTTATCTAAATTTTCTCTATAAAACGTTATACTAAAATTTATGGGGAGAATGAAAAAAAATGGATACAGTATGACGAATTTACCTTGGAAAAACTTTCGAGTAAATAAATAAACATAATACGTCCTAATCGGCCAAAAAAGTCCACTTTTATTAGTTAATTATCAAAAATTGAATTAAATTTAATCATTTGAAAGTAAAAAATTAAATATAATAAAAGCAAAACACGACGATTTGATAGATAACGTAATAAATTGGTCTGTAAAGTAGTTTTAGTCCCGCTCCGGCTACAACTAAAATAGTTAATTTCCTACTGATGGTTGACTAAACTCAAATAGAATTTTAAAATATATGAATTTTATAAAAAAAAAATATCGATCATCTTGAACCGATGCATACAATCGTGTCTGAAAAATTTAAACCAGTGAATAATCTGGAATAATCCTATTATGTTATAGAAGCAATAACATAGTCATAAATAACACGCAACCAATTGAAGGATAGTGAAAAAATTAGATCAGTAAAAAAAATGATATCCAAAGTAAAACATCTGAGATATAAAAAAAGTATTGTACCAATTAAAAAATGATTGCACCCGAAATGAAAGCCAAATTTTTTAATATACAGTGGTACCTCAGGTTACGAACGCCCCAGCATACGAAATTTTCAGGATACGACATGAAATTCGAACATATTTTTGCTCCACGATACGAACAAAAACTCACCATACGACGTTACATTAGTTCGCATTTTTCATTTGTTTTTCTTACTACAGTTATTTTTTT